>NC_059290.1:5592985-5600485 GCF_017591435.1 Portunus trituberculatus
CAGGCAGGATCAGCATTATCTTTTACTTTTACCACATTACATTCAATGTGTTCCACTGTATTAAGAAGACAAACAAGTTAGATGCTGTCTGAGCAAATTAGGAAAATGTCACTATATTTCCTGGTTATTATATATTGCAGCACAAAGGAACAGAGTAAGGGACCTTGAAACATTTTATCCTGTTCTGTTCCCTGAATATTTTGTCTTATCTGTCTTTTAAGGGATCTTAGATGCAGTGGTGAGTCACGAAAACAGACTTCACAGTAACAGATTTGGCTCAGTAACATACTAGTCAGATGCTAACCAGTTTTTTTGGACAGTCATGGCAGTTTTTTCCCATGAATCTATAGTATAGTTACTGAGTGGTTGTGCAGACAAATACACATCTGGCATGATAAACAAACCAAGAAAGGCATGCTAGACATCATTGTAACTCGTTTTGTTTTGTCTACAATTTATAAAAACTTGTAATAAGGTGGAGAGTGGCGACTGCTTGTCTTTGGGGGTCACCAGATTGACACTCATAGTGATCTGTGGTCCCAGGCTGGTTGGACCCACAGCCTGCTGAAGTGAAATGCTAGTTTTACATTTCCATTTGAACATTATTGGGCAAGCGAGAATAATGACACAGCCAAACTGAGAGAGAAAGAGAGAGAGAGAGGCCTGCTGGTGTGAATAGCTAAATATGCATTTCTGTTTGGATGTTGTTGGGTAAATGAGAATTATGAAACCTCCACACTGAGAGAGAGAGAGAGAGAGAGAGAGCGAGAGCGAGAGCACTGTGGTTGGCAAAGGTTCAGATGACAGACTCTCAAAATTAAAACTCCCCTATCGCTTGATTTTTGTCTTCATTTACCAGTCTTTGGAGTTCTTTCTTCTTTTGACTGCGGGCAATTTAGTATGAAGTGGACTAGGTTTTCTTATAGATGACATAATGAGCAAATTGCTTCATCAGTGTGGTGGTGAAAGCGATGTAAACAACATAACCGCCCAATCTCTCTCTCTCTCTCTCTCTCTCTCTCTCTCTCTCTCTCTCTCTCTCTCTCTCTCTCTCTCTCTCTCTCTCTCTCTCTCTCTCTCTCTCTCTCTCTCTCTCTCTCTCTCCCTCCCCAAGAAGTACTTGTTCAAGTTGCAGATTACTGCTTTATGTAGATTGGCCATATGGCAAGTTTGCAGCAGGGCATTACTCTATAGCAAGATTGCATAAGTTGCGAGTGTGTTAGGTATCAGGCCCGGCACTCAGCAGTGTCACACGTCCTTGCTAAGATGCCATGTTTAGGATAGGGGAACACTTTTCCATTGAGAACACGCCTTAATTTTTACTTCAGTGATGATGTTGAACAAAATTAGAACGATTTCAGGACTAATTCTGTAAACACCAATTTACATACAAAACAGAAAGACAAAGACAGAGGGTAAGGAGGTGGAACTGTGTTAGAGAAAGAAGGCAATTCTATGATCTACGGAGAGGTGGCAAGAGTGTGGAGGTAGTCGACTCTGATTTTGATGATCCCTTGTTGTCCTCCCCTCCTTTATCCCCTCAGCAATGTCCTTCAGGCAATCATTAAATGCTTGTTAAAGATGCCACTGTACCACATGGAAATCAGCTTTTACATCAGATGGGAAGCTATATCTTTAATTCATCTATTCTTGATAAGACAAATTTTGATTACTGTACACTTCTTAAACAATAATGGACTCTTTTATTTCAACATTGAGTGTAGAATAAGACACATTAGATTATCAAAATGATTTATTGTGTTATTAGAAGAGAATAAACTACTGAAAAAGGGAAAGGGAATGTTTAACGGTGAACACAAACCACTGTCAGTAACAGACAATTCACAGTAACAGACAACCCTTCACCCCTGAAGTATCTGTTATCATGAGGCACCACTGTAGATATTCACACTAGATCGTCATTATAATCTCCGTTTGTCATTTTTTTATAGATATTCACACTAGATCGTCATTATAATCTCCGTTTGTCATTTTTTTATAAAAGTCTCATAAGAGGTAGCAGCAGCAGAATCACACACTCAGGGGTCAACAATAGTTCCTGGAAGCAGCCTCTCTCTTTTTCTGTCTGCAGGGAGCCACATCACTCTGGTGGCCCACTCCCGTGCAGTGATGGTGGCCCTGGAGGCAGCAACAGCTCTTGCAGGCGAGGGGGTGGAGTGTGAGGTGATCAACCTGCGTTCCCTGCGGCCTCTGGATGAGGAGACCATTGTACAGTCAGTGATCAAGACGCACAACCTGGTGACTGTGGAGCAGGGTTGGCCGCAGTCTGGCGTTGGCTCAGAGATCTGTGCCAGGATTGTGGAGAGTGAGTACTGCTGCATTTTGTATGCTGGCATTAGTGTTACTTAAGATGGTCACTGTCAGATTTCAAGTCTATCTATCTATCTGCCTATATATTAGGGCTGAAGAGTGATTCTTCATGGAGCAGCTAAGAAAAGACAGACACCTCACATGCATCATTTACACTTGTGAGCACCATCACCCTCCTGTGAAAAGGGAGTCTCATGTGCCACAGCCCAGGAGTTGAGTGCAGTGGACCACAAGACTGTCCCTTTTTTTCAAGTGGCTGACTGGGCTAAGAGTGTGAATAATTTCAAGTTACCAAGTCATTCCTTACAGTGCAGCTGCATCTTTATGATAAGTCCCAATCTCCTGGTATCCAACCCTGTAAGGCAGTGTTTCCCAACCCTTTTTGGATGCAACCCAAAATGCAGTCTTAACCTGGAGTAGCAGCTTAATTGCAAAAATAAATCCAACCATTTCATATTAGTTATTGTATTGAACATGAAAGCTACTCATACTACAGGCAGAATTGCACAAGTTTAGGTGTTTTATGACCACACCTCTTTTATTACTATGCGTCCAGTAGAATCTTTACCTTGTCCTTCTAAAGTAAATCAGTCACATTAATCAAAATAAAAATGTGAACAGCTGCGAATTATTAAGATATATTTTTGTCACACCCTCTGATAACCCTCACAAATACCCTAATGACCCTAATTTAGTTTGCAACTCTTGGGTAGAGAACCACTGCTGGAAGGAGAGAGAAAGTTGCTGAATTAATTGATGATAACAACAACACTTCTTTCCACAGGCCCAGCATTCCACTACCTTGACTCCCCGGTGATCAGAGTGACAGGAGTGGATGTTCCCATGCCCTATGCCAAGAGCCTGGAGGTGGCCTGCATCCCTCAACAACACGATGTCGTTAAGGCTGTCAAGAAGGTACTCAAGCTCATCAAGTAAGCATGTTGAGGGAGAGAGGGGTCCGGGAGGCACTGGCCAGGAAGGTAAGAGAGTGAGGAAAAATTGTGTAATGTGAAAACGATGCTCTGCTGATACTGTTACATTTGTTGTGTGTCTGTGTCTGTGTCTAGGAAAGATTGAAAAAGTGCACAGTATTGAATGATGTTTTGATGATTTAAGTTAGAGTGGAGGAAAGGCTTGTTGATGGTATTCTTATTCTGAAGTGCTCATGTCTGCAGGAAAGGCTGAGAAAAAGGGATATAGAGCCAAGAAGATCAATGTTTTTGTTCTTTTCATTTAGAGGAGCGGAGAAAAGCCCAGTTATTCCTGTTTTTCTTATTCTGAAGTGTTTATTTGCTGGAAAAGAGTGAGAATGAGCAGAAAAGAATTAATTTGTTTATGCCACTTAGATTGTAAGAATGAAAATTTGTGGAATGATGGTGAGTAAAGTTGGAAATTAAGTTAAAAGTGTGAAGAATTAACAGAATACTTGTTGAAATGAGTTAAAAATTTATTGTGTTCATTGTTAAGTTAATGAAGAATTGAAACTGAAGTGATGGTGTAGAAATTTAAGTGAGGAAAAGTCTATTTTATTTATGAAGGATGTCCATTTTAAGTGTTTTCATGGAATAAATGGTGAGGAATCTTTTATTTCTGAATTAGAGATTAAATGGTAAAGATTGCTATGTTAATGATAAGTAAGAGATTGTCTCGGGTTGTAAGTTACTAAAAGATTGACTTAAGTTTGAAGTTAAGAAGATACATGTGATATTAAAAAGGTACTAATATTCTTAGCAAGATAAGTACCAGCTGTAATTATGAGGAATTTTTAGTAAAATTATCTTGATGGAAACTGAAAGTTCACATTCAAGTTAGGAAATACAAATAAGGGAAAATAAGAATCAACCAGGGAATTAACAAAGTAATAGAATGAAATTGAAGGCTCAAGAATTTATTAGAAGAAATGAATGAGAGAATCAAAGTCAAGAAATGAAGTGAGTGAAAGAGAGAAGCTCCACAAATATGGTGAACAAGAAACACAAGAAGCAATCACATAATCCAAGGAAATGAATGCAAGACTCCTCAGAAATAAGACAAGAATAAGGGAAGACAATTAGAATCTCAAGAAGCAAATGAATAACAAGAGAAGTGAGAGAGAATTTTAAAAAACGCCTCTAAGAAAGCAATGAGAAAGCCAAACAATAACCAGACAATAAAAAAAGAAATAGTAAGAAATTAACAAAACAAGACTGACAAAATAAAAAAAAATTGGAATGAACAAGAAAATTAGGTTAGAAACAAGAGCTAGTCAGTAAATGTGCAGAATCAGCAAAGTTAGAGGGGACTGGAGTGACCTGTGTGCCTCTACTGCCTCCCACTGATCCCTTCCACTGCCCAAGAGTCCATAACCTAGAGGGGTTAATAGATTAATACTAAATTATATACTCTGTTGGAACCGCCGCCGCTGCTGCCATCGTCGTCATGGTTCAGTGGGAAAGACGTATCAATCTCTGTACATACTGGAAATTTTTGGTGAATAATATATATATAAAAGCAATGAATTACTTTTTAATGGTGATTTCAGTTAACCTTGCGTGAGATCTGTATTTTTGTTGATACATTGGTGGATTGAGGTGTGTCTCAATGCCCTTCCCATAGGGCATGTCTGGTGTAGAGAGAAAAGAGAGAGTGTGTAATGCTACTATCATTTTTTATTCTTGTTGTTGTTAAAGCTGTTGTTGCTTTTAGTTGTGTTCATTTTTATTTTGTTACAGTATTTTTTTTCTTTTTTTATATATATATAAATTATATGAACACACACACACACACACACACACACACACACACACACACACACACACACACACACACACACACACACGTTCCGTAGGGTAACGTCTGGCTGTCTCGTCAGAGACTGCAGCAGATCAAACAGTGAAACGCACACACACACACACACACACACACACACACACACACACACACACACACACACACACACACACACACACACACACACACACATGCGCACACACACACACACACACACACACACACACACACACACACACACACACACACACACACACACAGCTATTTTTCTTGCCTTTTCCATCTTATTCCATTACAAGTTGCAGTATCTTCTGTTTAGTAAATAAAAAAAAAAACATTTCAGCTGAATTATATCTTGCTCAAATAGAATATAATTAAAAGGTTTAAGAAGCATTTTTACATTTTTCTAAATTATTTTTGTTCCATTACAGATTATTTTCGATTTACTAAAGTGGATATATCATTGTCTTTCATTACAAATCAAATGGTGTTTTAAGTCAACTAAATATAATTTTCTCTATTTTTTTTTTCCATTCTATTGACTCAAGGAAGTGTACAGTTTTTGTCTCTTTTTTCCATTAGAATTGAAATACTATATTCAGTCGAACCAATTTGTTTTAGTCTTCTCTCTCTTTTTCCTTTACAAGTTACAAGTTGTTAGTAAAGTAATGAGGAAGCGTCATATTCATAAGTGCCGTGGTTCATTGTTACATCATGCCTAGGTGTAGAGGGAAGAAGGGAGTGGTTAATCTTGACATTATTACCCTTGTTAGTCTGTTGTAGAAAATCCTTTGTAGTGAACCTAAGTGACAATAAAGCAAAGGCTCCAGCATGCCCTGTGCAGCCTGACAAGCTAATCTAATACTGTACACTCCTTTCATACTTACTGGGTTGGATTCCTCTGGGGGCACCCATCTCCTCTTCTGTTTATCCTATATTTGTATTTTTTTTTTTTTTTTTACTTTTATTTATGTATTTATTGGCTTTATTTTATTTATTTGCATTTTTTCTTACATTTATTTATGTATTTATTGACTTTATTTTATTTATTTAGTTTTCCTTGTTGTTCACTTTCACTTTTATTTATGTAAGTATTTATATGTTTCATTTTATTCGTATAGCTTTTCATGGGGATAATGTGCATTTATATCTCTCTCTCTCTCTCTCTCTCTCTCTCTCTCTCTCTCTCTCTCTCTCTCTCTCTCTCTCTCTCTCTCTCTCTCTCTCTCTCTCTCTCTCTCTCTCTCTCTCTCTCTCTCTCTCTCTCTAAGTTACTTTTTCTTCTGTTGATATATGTAGTACTACATTTGCACTTCATGTCTTCTATCAGTTAATGTACCATGAGTGGTGGTATATATTTTTTATATGTATATATATATATATATATATATATATATATATATATATATATATATATATATATATATATATATATATGAGAGAGAGAGGTAGGTAGGTCTTTCAATTAATGTACACTCCTTATTTGTATTTCCTCACATATCCCAGTATTCCTGCAGCTGGTATACTCCTACACTCCTTCCCTTTATCACTTTCTAGCTATTTCTGGGTATTTATACTCATTTGATTGACACTTGATCCTTGCCCTTATCACTTGTAATCTCTTCCTAGTATCTTGGACTCTAGTTATATACCTATTTTTATTTATTTATTTGATTTTTTTTATATTATGTTTTAGGGAAATTCTCTCTCTCTCTCTCTCTCTCTCTCTCTCTCTCTCTCTCTCTCTCTCTCTCTCTCTCTCTCTCTCTCTCTCTCTCTCTCTCTCTCTCTCTCTCTCTCTCTCTCTCTCTCTCTCTCTCTGTGTGTGTGTGTGTGTGTGTGTGTTGATAAATCTCAAGTACATAACATAATATTTTGACATTTTAACAGAAAAGAAGATAAGAGTGTTGATTAAGGAAATCCCTGAAGCCTGTCTCTTGAGATAATGTCACACCATATATAAAGAAAAAAATAAAGATAAAAACAAGCAGTGATTGAAACACTGCAAATAGATTGTGAAACTGATTATGAAAGAATAGATAATAATTGAATGAAAAATAGTAATGATTGTGTTATAGTACTAGCAATAGTAATAGAAGTACTAGTGGTTAAGATAGATATGAAATAGTAATAACAATAATGAAGTAGATATTGTCATACTGTACTTCTATTACTGCAGCTGCTATTACCACTACTAGTACTATATACTACTACAACTACTACTGACGATGATGATGTACTTTAGGAAACAATTATAATTAACAAAATACAGAAATATTAGGATTTGAAGATACAATGGTAGATACGTAAAAAATAAATTATAAAAGGACGACTAATAATTATGTGTGGTCTTTTAAAGAACTAAGGAACAGCTACCTAGTAAAGTATCATAATCAGAGC
>NC_059290.1:5610485-5612985 GCF_017591435.1 Portunus trituberculatus
TCTTTTTCCATTTCCTCGTCTTTGTTATTCTTTCCTACATTCTACCCTCTTCTCTCCATCATTCTTGTTCTTCTGCTTTGTCACTTTCCCTTTATCTCTGAGTTCTTCCTTCATTCGTAAGGTGCAAGAGAGAGAGAGAGTATATAGTGGAACCATGCGTGCTTTGGACTCCGAGGGGTCTCCAAGCGCACGGGTTCGAATCCTGTTCACGGTCCGAGTGTAGGTTGGGCTTCCTCACTCGGGGCAACGGTTTTCCTAGCTTTGAGATAAGATGTACCACAAAAAGTATCTATCCCCTTTAGCCCATGAATTCCCGTGAAAAGCCCACATGGTATAAGATAGAGAGAGAGAGAGAGAGAGAGAGAGAGAGAGAGAGAGAGAGAGAGAGAGAGCGTGTGATCTCAAAAAGAGAAAAAAATGGCGTTCTTAAAGTATACTGCATGATGTTAAAATAATATATAGAAAATAAATAAACAATCATCTCTCTCTCTCTCTCTCTCTCTCTCTCTCTCTCTCTCTCTACAACCGATACACAGCCATGAAGTGCGAAAATACTTATGTACAAATAATTCAGAGAGAGAGAGAGAGAGAGAGAGAGAGATAGTGTGTGTGTGTGTGTGTGTGTGTGTGTGAGGCTTCGCTACACTCTTGAAGGACAGCGGAAGGGTGAGTGTGATAGTGCATTATAAGAGTGTTGTTGTTGTTATTGAAGGTGGTGCTGGTGGTAGTATAGTCAGCTGAGAGTCATTGTTGCCCTAACCCCTCTCCTTCCTCCTTTTATTGCTCCTCTTCCACCTCCTCCTCCTCCTCCTCCTCCTCCTCCTCCTCCTCCTTCATCACAGTGACAGTCATGTATAGGCCTACTGTTTTCTGGTATTGCCTAGATTTATTTTTTGTTCAATTTGTTTTGCCCCTGTTTTTATTTATTCAGTTATCTTTTGTTTTCTTTTTTTATCTGAGATTTCAAATAAGGAAGGGAGTGTATTGAATAGTATTGCTTTCTTCTTCTTCTTCTTCTTCTTCTTCTTCTTCTTCTTCTCTTTGGTTTGCTTTGTCACGAAGGAAAGGGAACAAAAACAGACAAAACAGCTATATGTATACGTGGATAGAAAACAAATAAATGAAAATAATAACACACACACACACAAAGTCATTTTCTGTGGAGGCTGAGTGATGGTTGGTGGATCTTGTCAAACTTCAGATTTTTACGTAATGATTGAGAAGCGTAAGAAAATAACGGAAATGTTGTTAATTTAGATTATGTTTATTGTTATGGTGATAAAACGTTAATAGTCACTCACGTAAACTGATAGAATATTATTTTACTTTATCTTACTTTTTTTTTTTTTTTTTTTTACTTCAAATAGCACAAGATAATAATTAGATTTTACACAATATAGTTTATTTGTGATGTAGCCAGAATTAAAATGAATATTGTTTACCTATATTTTGCATTATTAACACTGAAACGAAATAAAAGAAAATAAACATTTCTATTGTATGTTGTAATAATATAGCTAATTTATCATTAATTAGAACGTTTTTTTTCTTTTTTTTTTTTTTTGTGTGTGTGTCACATTTTTTTCTTTTTTTAATTCCATGCGTTATATATTTCCAGCAACAATAGCTAAGATAATATCTAGTCACATAACATAGCAAAAAGTTTTAAGTTACTCATGAAATAATCCAGCTTTCTATTTTGAAATATCATTTTCTTTGAGTTTATTTATTTTCAAGGATAACGTTTGCATTTTTGGATTGATATCTTCAGAATCCCTGCATGTTAACGCTACAAGATATTTATATCAGCAGCTGACTGATTTTCAGTACACCGTGGATATTGTCCTTTTATAGCAAATTAATGTCATCTACAGCTTTAGTTACGTTGTCATGTATGTTTTTCCCCGGAGATTATTCAAAATTCTTACTAATCTAATATTGATCATGAAAACACCATTAAAGACCTATCAAATTCAAGTAGAGCCTGTTCTAAAAGGCAGAAACAAAAAAATCAGCGATAAATTTTTATCTAGGAACATGGGAACAATTATGAACGCCCATAAATTTCCACGAAACCCTATCAAATTGCCACTAAAACTATAAAAACATCACTAAGATCCAAGTAACTTTCATTGGATCTGATGATTTTTACTGGAACCATGAAAACACCTTTTAAAAACCTAATAACATTCACTAGAACTATCACTGAGACCTTGAAAACACCCTTAAAAATCTAATAACATTCATTAGAACTAGTCAAACTATCACTGGAATCTTAGAAACACCACTGAAACCCCAATAACTTCAAAGAGAAACTAGAAAACTATTACTATTAAAAACATCCTGGAGAATCCTAACAACTTGCACTAGAGGTTCTTAAAAGTAAATGAGGCGAATATTTAGAAATCCAGTACTTGTGTTAATATAATTCTTGCATAACATCGCCCGTCACTGAAATAGAAGGAAATTGATTGCTAAATGCGCTTATAGCTTTTCGTTA
>NC_059290.1:5622985-5627985 GCF_017591435.1 Portunus trituberculatus
TACTTTTTTTTCTTTTCTTGTCTATTTGAAAAGTTTATTGAAGTTTCTCCTGTAATAAAAGTTTTTCTTCGTTCTCTAGTTTTTTTTTCTTTCCTGCTTTCGCTTGTTTCTTTTTTATAGGTATGAGTATATTATGCCTTCTCTCTCTCTCTCTCTCTCTCTCTCTCTCTCTCTCTCTCTCTCTCTCTCTCTCTCTCTCTCTCATTCTCTCTCCTCCTTCTCCTTCTTCTTCTTCTTCTTTATTATTATTTTTATTATTTACGATAAGGTCCACTGTTCGGTTAATATCTCTCTCTCTCTCTCTCTCTCTCTCTCTCTCTCTCTCTCTCTCTCTCTCTCTCTCTCTCTCTCTCTCTCTCTCTCTCTCACACACACACACACACACACACACACACACACACACACACACACACACACATTCAACCACTTCTCCTCCTCCTGCAGCGTGTGTGGTGGTGGCTGACGGTGGCGGCGTTGGTGGTGGCGACGCTGGGAGTCCCTGGAACAGACGCGCAAAGGACTTCCAGCAGCAGACTCGCCCAAATAATGAGGACGATGATGGACGGCGTGGGCAGCGTGGCGTCCAGGATCGGCAATGGCATGATCAAGTAAGAGAGAGAGAGAGAGAGAGAGAGAGAGAGAGAGAGAGAAGGGGACAACAAACAAACAAATACAGACTAATAGATCAATAAACACATGAACAAACACACAAACAGACAAACAAATACACACATATATCTATAATTACACCTTGAAAATTAGCAAAAAAAAAAAAAAAACAAGAGTCCCCACACAGCATCTTTTCACCACGCCTTCTTCTCCGCCTTCTACAGGAGTATGGGCGGCACACCAGGGCAGTTGCCGCTGAGAGAGGCACCACAGCGGAAGCGGAATAATCGCCCCGTGCCCTCCACCCTCCCTAAAGATGGCGCCCTGGCCCCTAACGCACCCCAATCACAGCGTGCCCCCCGGAAGAAGCCCCAAAGCCGCATGTCGTTCCGCCGCTTCGTCGACACCACCATGGCCGGCATTGCTAACATCATTCCCAGACTGCGGCGTCGCTCCTCCAACCGCCGCCGCTTCGTGAGGGACGCTGAGGTAAGCCCTTTGTCGCCACCTACTTCAGAGTCCCCTTCTATGATGTCTAGATGGGATGGGCCGAGTCCTTCACTGCCTGAATCTCTTTCCTCCTCCTCCTCCTCCTCCTCCTCCTCCTCCTCCTCCTCCTCCTCCTCCTCCTCTCCTCCGGCCTCCTCCTCTAAGGGCATCCACGTGACGGTCAATGTGTTCCACGGACATCCTGCAGGAGCGGCAGACGGTGCAAGAGTGCCTGGCCCGGCACCTCTTGACTCCCTCACCGTCAGTCACTACTCGAACCACACTGTTGATCTCCAGCATAGTTACACTGACGGAGGCGCTGACGGAGGGCCACACAGCCACCTGGAGCCACTGGGTCCGTCCCAGCACATACCTCACTCTTCAGAGACGCCCTTCGAGCCTGTGTCCTGGCCGCCACTATCCTACCTCGACAGTTTTACTCCACCAAAGTTTCCCTCCTTCACTGATTTCCTCGGTAGCCTTGAACAGGAGCAGGGTTGGCAGGAGGACCCTCAGGGCACCGCCGACATCCCTGGATACACACCTGTGACCCCTGGGACTCCTAGCAGCCATTATCCTGCAGAAAGCTCTGACGAAGAGTACCAGATTAATACTGCTGAAGGGATGGACGTGGGGGTGACCAATGATGTCCACGCCTACCCTGACCAGAACAAAGGGCGTCCTGACTTTCACATGGGGAATAGGATTAATAGAACTTCGTATACTAATGAAGGAAACTTATATCATGGTGGGGAAGGCGCTTATCCTGCTGGGGCAGGATCCTATTCTACTGGGCAAGGGTCCTTCTCTGCTGGGGGTGTGTCCATCCCAGATAAGGGAGGATCTTTTTCTGTCGGGGGAGACTCCTATTTTACGGGAGAAGGGTCCTATTCTGTTGGGGAGGGTCCTTTCCTGGTGGGGGAAGCTACGTAGGTGAAGGGCAGGAAGGGAGCACCTTAGTGAGCCAGGTGGTGGGTGCGGGGCAGGATGTACAGGCAGGAGGCGACGCAGGCTGTGGGATGCGGTGCCTTTGGAATGATCTAATGAAATACCTTGACCATTACAGCTCCACTAAGGACAAGGAGGCTTCACTAAGGGCGCCGCTAACCCAGACACACCCACACCACCGCCCATACCGTCCACCACAACACCAGGGGAAGGCACACACACGCCTTACTAACACCGCAACGCCCCTCGCTACTAATACTAACAGGAGGCACCCCACATTCCGTCACCGCCCACACCCACGCCCTCCCAGGAAACCCACAGGGGTAAGAGACAAGAGTAAGTCAAGCCCCCCGCCTCTCCTGCATCCCGGCCCGCCGTACTCCTCCCGCCCCGTCAGTTCCTCCGGCCACGGCAGGAGGGTGGCACACTGGGGTTAAAATTAGGTAGGTTCTTGATATTTTTGTTTTTGTTTGTTTTCTATTTGACTCGTGATTTTTTTCTTTTTTTTTCGCTTTTTGTTTTTATTTTTGTTCAGGTTTATTCAACTTTCCTTTGTTTTCTGTTTTCTTTCCCACTTTTCTTTTTAATTCAATCACCGTTTTTATTTTCTTGTTTAATTTTACTTTGTATATATGTATCCTCACTTTCTTTATTTTCTTATTATTGTTTTCTTTTCATTACGAGTCGAAAAAAACATGCTTGACTAAAAAAAATTCTAACCTTTTTGTAAATAATTTGGGAATGGAAACTGTACAAAGGCATGTTATTATTATTATTATTGTTATTATTTTTACCATTATTATTATTATTATTATTATTATTATTATTATTATTATAATTATTATTATTTTTATTATTATTATTATCATTATTATTAAAATTTGTTGTCATGGGGCTTGTGGGTAATCATAAGTTTCGTCCCCCTGACACAACATGCTCTCCCCGATCCCCTTTTTATAGTGTTGAATTCCACAAAATACATAACAAAACAGGACTGGATCACTTGTAATGGAATTCGAGCTTATTTTGTAGCGTTGACTTTAGGAAATTTATAGTTTAGGTTATATTTCGTCACGTTCTATACAGAAATGTTTTAAACTATGGTATGCAACATTATTTTCGTAATCGGAGACATTTCATCATATTTACTATACTGAAGAAAAGAAAATGAGTGAATATTGAGATTAAAGCAAGAGTTTTTATGCTGTTAGGAAAGAGAAACGTATTTTTTTTTTTTTATCAATTTCATATCATAGGAAGAGAAATCAGAAAGAAAAGAAGAAATAAAAATAAAAATAAAGAGTTAAGATAATGTTATGATAGAATGAATAGATTAATACTTGTTGTTGATATTAATATTACTTTGTTGATAAATGTGTTTGTTATTTTGTTTGTGTGGCTTGTTTGCACTGTGCTATTGTTGTTGTTATTATTATTGTTGTTAGTTTCCTACTGTAGCTTAAGTATTTGTTGGTCTTAACATTGTTTGTAGCATTGACACATCAACACACACACACACACACACACACACACACACACACACACACACACACACACACACACACACACACAGCATGGCAGGTCCGTGTATGCATGAAATATTTAAGTCTTCCATTTACACTTCTCCTCCTCCTCCTGCCGGTGGGTTGGGAGGAGCCTTATATTTTGCTACACTTTTCTCAGAATTTATTAAAAACCTCATAAACACCTCACCGATCTCTCTCTCTCTCTCTCTCTCTCTCTCTCTCTCTCTCTCTGGAAATAATGCTAGTCTTCATAAGAAGTAATTAAAAACACAAGTATCTTCTCCCTATCCTCCTTGCCCTGTGCCTCCTCCTCCTCCTCCTCCTCCTGATGAACAGAGGAGGTTCTAAGCTTAATGAGATGACAGGTACATTGGCTGGCCCATGCTACCTGGTCTTCGTGTACAAAACAAAATATACGCTTTTGATTATGTCCAGGTGAGCCTCTTTCATTGCCCTACTCGTATGTTCGTGTGCTGGTGAGGTGGTGGTGGTGGTAGTAGTAGTAGTAGTAGTAGTAGTAGTAGTAGTAGTAGTAGTAGTAGTAGTAGTAGTAGTAGTAGTAGTAGTAGTAGTAGTAGTAGTAGTAGTAGTAGTAGTAATAGTAGTAGTAATAGTAGTGGATAGTAAAATAAAAGTGTTTTCATCTGAGTTAGGTTAAGTTGGGTTGGGTTGAGTTAGGTTAGATTGGGTTGGGTTGGGTTGGGTTAGGTCAAAAATGGAATATAATCATAAAATTTTCTATTTTCTCACACTATTTTTTTCCTTTTTATTTGTTTTGTCTCCTTCCTCCATTCCCTCTACCCTTTACACCCTCCATCACTGTTTTCTTCTGTTTCCTCTATCCTTTATCATCACAACATGTTATTCTTTCCTCTCCTTAATTTCCCTTTGCATTTACTTTTCTCCATTCCCTTCATTGACCCTCCATGACTTCTCCCTTCTGTTCCCACTATCCTCATTCTTCCATCTTCATCTCTCTACTGCTGGATTTCCTCTCATGCCTATTCTTTCCCTTCTCTCCCTTCGCTCTCTCCCTCCTGCTGGCGTTGCGTCAGGAGAAAGAACACCCCCTCGTGGTCAGCTGGTTTTTCCTGAAGGAGGCCCTGGCGTGGGAGTGTCCTTATGGTTACGTCCCCCTGGCAGTGAGGGCTTACGGCAGCTCTCAGGTCCTCCTCCCCCAGGGGCACGGAATGGTATGTCTGGCCTCCCAGTTGGTACTTCGTGCACATTAGAGCCCCCTGCAGGAGTTTAAGTTATTGTTTTGTTTTGTTTTGTTTTGTTTTGTTTTGTTTTGATTTCTTGTTTTCTTATAAGGTAAGGAGTGAGTTATGGTCTCTCTCTCTCTCTCTCTCTCTCTCTCTCTCTCTCTCTCTCTCTCTCTCTCTCTCTCTCTCTCTCTCTCTCTCTCTCTCTCTCTCTCTCTCTCTC
>NC_059290.1:5630485-5637985 GCF_017591435.1 Portunus trituberculatus
AGTAGTAGTAGTAGTAGTAGTAGTAGTGGCAGCAGCAGTAGTAACAGTGGCAGCAGTGGCAGCAGTGTTCTTCTTCTTCTTATTATTATTATTAATATTATTGGTGGTAGCAGCAGTAGTAGTAGTAGTAGCAGTAGTAGTAGTGGTGGTGCAGCAGCAGTAGTAGTAGCAGTAGTAGTGGTAGCAGTAGTAGTAAGTGGTAGTAGTAGTAGTAGCAGCAGTGGAAGTAGAAGTAGAAGTGAAGTAGACAGAGAAGTAGTAGCAGTAGTAGTAAAAATAATAATAATAGTGGTAGTAGTTTTGTCTAGGTTAGGTTAGGATAGGTTTTATTAAGTTAGGCTAAGTTTGGTTATGTTAGATTAGGTTGAATTACGTAGGTTCGGTCTAAGAAAAGAAAAAATGCCATATGGAAATAAACCAAAGAAAAGAAAACGCAGGGCATAAGAAAACATCTTACACTGTTCCCTCCTCTATTCATCCCTCCTTCCATCCTACTCTTCCCCCCAACCGCCCTCTGACCTCGTTTCCATGGCCTCCCTAAACCATGACACCCGTTGACGTGTTACCAACCTGTGGGCGGGAGAGGTGAGCGGGTTGTCCATTGTAAGATCACATGGGATGATCTTTGTGAAACGTGACCTCAGCTGACTTTCAATGTCCTTCACACTCCTGGAAAAACACTCGAAAACTAAGGAACTTCGAAATATTATTGTAGAGAAAGTTATAAGCGAGAACCTATGCATCATATTCTAAAACTTCAACGCTGCATTTCCACTACATTCAAAAGGCTCTAGTTGAAGTGACACGGGTTCTTAAGGCTGTTTATACGTTTCTAGGGACAGAGTAACACGAGTTCTACACTATCAACAGGAGGAACACTCTTGAGAATCCGCCTGAATATCTCCATGGTCTTTGAAAATATATAGTCATTGAGAAAGCAAAGTGTTTCAGAATTCGAGTCTATATACAGTATATTGATGTTACCTGTTATTCTATTGATGTTATTTGTTAATGAGAGTACCTGTGAGGGCTAAGAGAGGACAGGTAGTTGAAAAAGAATGACCAATCCAGAGCCTCGTCCTTGCCTTCCATCCAGGCTTCCATCTCGCGTCTGGAAGAGCATAGCAAACAAGGGTTGGAGCGAGGAGCAGTGACGGGGTACACGTGACACATCTTCCATCTACGTATTTTCATCTTTTCATCTTCATCCGTAAATTATTTGTCTAATCTTTTAAAGTTCCCAATCTATCTTTATAGCAGGTCAACAGGTCCAGCACACACACACACACACACACACACACACACACACACACACACACACACACACACACACACACACACACACACACACACACACACACACACACACACACACGACCAGTGGGAATCTATAAGATGGGAGATAGAGTAGAACTATAGAAAAAGTAAAAAAGGAAAAGGACTTGGGAGTGACGATGGAAGAAAACATATATTGATAGAATTTTCAGAGAGACATATAATTTGCTAAGGAATATTGGATTAACATTTCACTACATGGACAAAGAAACAATGAAGAAATTGATAAGTACTAAAATAAGACCCAGATTGGAATATGCAGGAGTTGTGTGGACCCCCATGAAAAGAAATACATAAGGAAGTTGGAGAGACTACAAAAAATGGCTACAAAAATGGTTGCAGAATTTGAAGGGATGACATATGAGGAGAGAGTAAAGGCTATGGATCTACCAACCCTGGAACAGAGAAAGGAGAGAGGGGATCTGATACAAGTTTATAAATTGATTAACGGAATGGATCAAGTGGATAATGAGAAACTGATCCTGAGAGAAGAATATGACATTCGAAGCACAAGATCGCATAGTAAGAAACTGAGGAAGGGAAGATGTCTGAGAGATGTTAAGAAATATAGTTTCCCGCAAAGATGTGTTGAGACGTGGAACAATTTGAGTGAAGAAGTGGTGTCAGCAACGAGTGTGCATAGCTTTAAAGAAAAATTGGATAAGTGTAGATATGGAGACGAGGCCACACGAGCGTAAAGCCCAGGCCCTGTAAAACTACAACTAGGTAAATACAACTAGGTAAATACATACACACAGCATTCACGCTTTCAAGTCCCGTCGGCCAGTGGTAGAAAAGAACGGTCTTATGAACTACACTATACATGAATTTAGACACACCACGTACATCCAGAAGAAAGCAGCACCCATGGGTTTTCCCCGGCCCTTTCATAATGATAATGATAATGATAATATTGGCGGGTATAGAGGTGATGAATGATGATACAATGTTGGGTAAGGCGACCGCGCACCTATTTTGAGGCAGAAACTCGCTCATGGTGACGGAGGAGGCGAAGGCGGAGGCACAAGCGGAGTACACAGGCACAGGACCGCAGCCCACCTCCAGCAAACGTCTTTGGGCAGGGCCGAGGCGAGTCAGGCGAGGTTCTGAGGATAGTGGGGAAAAGGAGCTGATCTACGTGTACTTTTCTTTGAGAAGGAAGGTATAAGTGCCTGAAAGTTGTGGTATGTGTTGTGTGCGTGTATAGGTGGAGAAACTGACGTGTTACTAAGAGCTCTCGTTACCTATTCTCACTTCTATCCCACTAAGAAGCTTAAAGTGTCCTCACCGGCGTGGAAGGCGTGGTGGTAACACTGCAGGAAGAATTCCATGTCCTGGTCCACAGAGGCATAGTATGTGGCGCGGTAGTTCCGTGGGTTGAAGTGCCTCAGATACTGGTCACGCGCCCTCTTGTCTTGCGTAGCAATACCTTCGTCATTCATCCTGTATTCCCTGCCTTTGTACTTCAATGTCCCGTATTCAGAAACCCTTTGCTCTCTCACCACGATTCTTCTAAGGACACGGAGACGATTAACCAGGTTCTCAATAGTTTTTCACCTGTTAATAATGTAGAAATTTTATCCATAAATCATTAGAACTATAAAACACCATAAAAACCTGCTGAGCCACAACAAACAGAGACTTGTGACTGCAGTGGAGGTGCAGTGCTGAAGTGTTTCAGAGTATGGTTCACTCTGCCTCTTCCTCGGCTTTCTTATATAGGTTCACATCTCTCCTCACTGGCCACCACCACCACCACCACCACCCATTAGATATCACCATTACCCTTATCTTTATAGCCTTACCATTACGCTATCACCACCACCGCCACTACCACTTACCGCTATGCATCATAAAATGCTATATTTTCAATGTTTCGATATCTTAATTTAACTATCTTCAGACTCCAGTGAAAGTTATTAAATAAAATTTTCAAGTGCATGCATGATTTAAGCTATTCACTTCTGTTTGGCACCTTTTCATGCCTCACTGACTGCTCTGGGGTATTAATTTTCTTCCCGTTATACACTCCATCTTCGAATATAAAACAGGCCCACTCATTTTTACTCCTCCCCTCCGTTCTCTCTACCTTGTGCCTCTTTTATATATATATATATATATATATATATATATATATATATATATATATATATATATATATATATATATATATATATATATATATATATATATATATATGCTCTTCATATCTATTCTTCAATTTTCTCTCACCCTCCCTCATATCTTCCCTCCTTTGCTCTTCTGTTCCCTCCTTCGTGATACTTTTTCTTTCCACCTATGTTCTCTTTCCCTCTCCATCATCAATATTTTCTCTCCCCATTTTCCCTTCCGTTCTCTCTGCTTATCCCCTCTTCCCCCACCCTCTCCCTCTCCAGCTTATCTGTGTGTGTGTGTGTGTGTGTGTGTGTGTGTGTGTGTGTGTGTGTGTGTGTGTGTGTGTGATCGCTGCACTGATAAAGCTTCCATGTTCATGATATCCCCCGAGCCCCACTGCGCCACTGAACAGTCACCAGTGCCTCTCCCCGCTCAGTGCCAAGGTGGGCGTGAGTGAGGGAGGGTGCGTACAGTGCTGTGGTATGGAGGTGTGCTGGACGGGAGACTTTGTACGTGTGCTTCATGTGTAAGTAAAAGATAAATGAATAAGTAAAAAGTTAATATCAATAGATCGAATCACCTAATGACTAACTTTTGAACGTATATTTATCTAGTTTTAACCCCTTCATTAATGGGACACATTTTTGACCTTGAGATTTGTGTACCATTAGGCCACTTTATTGATAATAGGAAGGGTCAATTAAGGACAGAAGATTGATGCCCACAGTCTTTACTATTTTAATCCCTTACTAAAGTTTCTGAAGCAATATAAAATCACCAAATAGTAAGCAGAATGAATATGGAAACGCGCCATGGTACTGAAGGGGTTGATGTAAATTTGAACTTTAATATTATCTATTCTTCCATAAAGACTGTTTTCTAAGGACACAAATTAAAAGTCAAGTTTTCATGCGTCTTTCTATCAAATTTAGAATGCACAAATGAGCCAAATAAATCAGAATTATGAATATATTAATAAAATATCCTCAAAACCTTAACAACATCCATTGAAGTTTATTGAATGTGAAAAGATGATAATAATCTATCATTAAAATCTTGAAGGAACCTTGAAATTTCGAACGACTTCCACCAGTACCTGTTACAAGCAGTAGCTACAACTAGACATCGGTACGTTTGAGAGTGGTGTCCCTCTATCTGAAATTTGGTTTGGCGTCAAGTACAATGAGAAGCAACTGATAATTGTGGGGTTCAACATATCCTGTTTCAATCTCGACCTTATTTCTTGACTGTATAATCGGGTTTTTCCTAACGGCGATATACTTTTTTTTTTTTTTCTATGCAAGAGGGAAACTAGCCAGAGGCAACAAAAGATAAAAAATAAAAAAAGATCCACTTAATGTGTAAGTTCCCTAAAAGATTAGTAAGGAATTAGCCAAAAGTCAGGAACAAATGTCTTGAAACCTCCCTCTTAAAGAAGTCAAGTCGTTGGAAGATGGAAATACAGATGCTGGCAGGGAGTTTTAGAATTTACCAGAGAAAGGTATGAATGACTGAGAGTACTGGTTAACTCTTGCATTAGAGAGTTGGACAGAATGGGGATGAGAGGAAGAAGAAAGTCTTGTGCAGTGAGCTCGCTTGCTAACTGCATGCAGTTAGCGAGATCAATAGAACAGTTAGCATGAAAAGATAGAAAGAGATGCAGATAAGAGAGGTTGAAGACAGTCAGTCAGAAGAGGGGAATTGAGACGAAAAACTTTTGATTCCACCCTATCTAATAAAAATGTGAGTGGAACTCCCCCCAATCTGCAAAGAGTACTCCATAAGGATAAAGCCCTTGTACAGAGTTAGCAGTTAGAGAGGCGAGTAAAGGACAGACAGAGGATATTCACTGTAGAAGAGAGGGACAGTTGAGTGCCATTGAAGAAGAGGGGATAGTTGTGTGGATGGTTGTGTAATGCTGGGAAAAGTATAAGAAAAAATATTATAAAGATTTTCAATAAATTCATTTAAAAAAATAATAAAATTAATAAACATATTGATTGATTAATAGCATGTGAACTTTCTCCCCACAATCACACCTTTTTCGACTTACAGTTCAGCTCACTCACTACAAAAGAAATACAAGAAAAAATAATTACATGGTATAACCCACTACTGGACACAGCCTCACTACACTTGAATTCTTTTTTTTTACCTGCACGGCGGCACGCGCAACTCGATCATTTATTTCCCAATAGTAATCACTAATTGGTCTGTAGGACTGAACGAACACACAGCTTTATATGGAAGGAGTGCACCAAGTGGTGCCACTTCCCCCCCCCCCCTTTTCTCTTTCAACACCACCGCCAACAGAATAATATCACTTTTCCTATTTTCATTAACCATTAGCCTAACAAAACCACAGACATGGATATCGAGCACAGAGAGAGGGTATTCGCCGCTATCTGCTCAGATGAAGAACGAGTTGGTACTGTATAAGTAATCAAATAATATATATATATATATATATATATATATATATATATATATATATATATATATATATATATATATATATATATATATATATATATATATATATATATAGCACTATGTGTCATATAAAAGTTACGTTAATTCTAAGGGAGCAACGCACGCAACTGACCTGTTTAGACGAGGAACGGAGATGTACTATGGAAACATTCTCCATTCGTCTCTCACAGGTTCACAATTATAGGCAGTCCTCATAATAGGATTGGCGCGGATGCAGTTACAAGTGATTTGATTGACATTACTACAGGCGTTACATTAATGAAAGACATTTTTCCGAATAGCTCAATTTTCCCTCTGCCGACTGGAGTGAAAAATTCTTGTTAAACTTCCGATTACGTAGCGATGGAATTTAGTGTTCTGTTACCGCCCATCAAGATTGTTACAGGACAGTGAAACCCTCACGTTGACGCGATAATATATATATATTTTTCGGTCAAAACTTGTTGACAAAGGCACTACGATAAAATACAAACAAACAATACAATAAGCGCGTTTCCCTTTGGCAAGGATGCAGGTGAAATAATTAGGACCCCTCGACGGGTCGAATCCTTATATTACACCCACATTCCCACCAAATGAGAACGGTTGTGATATAAGTACATATACGCTACGTTTTGTGAGACTAAATACATTATGCGACACTAAATACGATAAATACACTCATAGAATAGCGTGTGGGGTAAATACGTATACGTTTGAAGGACAATGAACTTACGTATTCGGGTCTACGGCACGTTACAAGGAGATGACGATGTTAACGTGTACTCTGCGATAGTTTGTTGAGGACTGCTCCTTGGTGTGGCCTGGCATGAGGCAGTGAACTCACCCTCTGACCTCATCCGCTGACCCAGGAATTCTCTATCTATGAGACGGGACTCAGCACTTACGGAGGCGGTGGCATAGTGGGTAAGGTGGTGAGCGTGGGATCGGGCAGACGTCCACGCGTAGGTTCGAATCCCACCACGTACAGCCTTAAAACACTGCCATTTGTCTAGTGGTTTAAAGTTACCTACATATCACCATGATACCCAGGTTCTAGGTGGTTACACTCAAGGTGAGCTTGGGTGGTGATATGGGCCCTAATTTGGGTACCACTATAATAAAATTGCCTGCGCCACTAATGGGCGGAAACTGAACAGCGCTTCCCATACACGCGCTTCCCATACACTCTTCAAGTGTGCCTACAGGCGCTATAGGCCTTATCGTAAAAAAAAAAAAAACCTTCCTATCTTGTAAACAACTTCCCTCTCTCTCTCGCTCTACTTCCCGCCCACTCTCTGTCTCTCTCTCTCTCTCTCTCTCTCTCTCTCTCTCTCTCTCGGTGGCAATAACAGTTCTTAATTCACAATTTGACTACTGTCTCTTTCTCCCAGACCATCTTAATATGGACTGTGTCTGTGCGTCTGTATGTCTGTGATAGCCACGTGTGCGTAGTTACATTTATAATCTAAGTAATTAATAAATTAATGCTAATGTCGCTGGCACTACAGTTGTGTCGAGTTGACAGACGGAGGAACTGAATTTTTGAGGCATTGAACACTACTAAGTTTTCTCTGC
>NC_059290.1:5642985-5665485 GCF_017591435.1 Portunus trituberculatus
AGGGCGTAGCAGTAGTGGATGATGCTGGGAGGCGTGGCTGGCTGGGTGTTAGTTGCAGAGGTGGAGGTTGTAGAGAATAAAGATGGGGCATTACCATAGTATAGACATCCCGTCACTTATCTCTCAGCTGGCGTGGTTTGGGGATGCCAGCAGTCACCAGACTTTAGCCAGATATGCACTGTTGCCAATCCAGCAAAAACTCCCACACACCGCGTAGTGTAGTGGTTAGCACGCTTGGCTCACAACCGAGAGGGTCCGGGTTCGAATCCCGGAAATCGGCGAGGCAAATAGGCAAGCCTCTTAATGTGTAGGGTCTGTTCACCTAGCAGTTAATAGGTACGGGATGTAGCTCGAGGGGTTGTGGCCTCGCTTTCCCAGTGTGTGGAATGTGTTGTGGTCTCAGTCCTACTCGAAGATCGGTCAATGAGCTCTGAGCTCGCTCCGTAATGGGAAAGGCTGGCTGGGTGACCAGCAGATGACTGTGGTGGTGAACAACCTCGCCCCCCATCTCTCTCTCTCTCTCTCTCTCTCTCTCTTGATATTTAATTTATATCATGATATTCTGTAGCCCAACAAAGGAGAAGAGTAAAAACCACATATCTGTTACACTTTTAGGATTTGTACTTACCTAGTTATATGTTACAGGGTGTGTGTGTGTGTGGAAATTCTCTCTCTCTCTCTCTCTCTCTCTCTCTCTCTCTCTCTCTCTCTCTCTCTCTCTCTCTCTGTTCAATCTAATTAAAGCTGACTGTAATCATGACTTTTTAAATGCACAATACTACAGCATCTTAATCATGATATTCTATAGGTTTGGTACAGTGGAACTATGTGTGCTTTGGGGTCTGAGGGGTCTCCAAGCTCACGGGTTCGAATCCTGTCCACGGTTCGAGTGAAGGTTGGGCTTCCTCACTCGGGGCAAGGATTTCCTTGTGGGTGGGCTTTGAGATAGGAGGTACCCCATAAAAAGTATCCCCTTTAGCCCATAAATTCCTGTGGAAAGCCCACATGGTAAATAAAAAAAAAGGAAGAAAAGCAAAAAATGATATCTGTTACACGAGTAGGATAAAAGAGAGAGAGAGAGAGAGAGAGAGAGGTTGGGGGAGAGTTCTTTCACTGGATTGGCAACAGTGTATATCTGGCTAAAGTCTGGTGACTGCAGGCATCTCCGAACCATGCCAGCTGAGAGGCAAGTGACAGGATGTCTATACTATGGTAGTGCCATGATGGGTAGATTGTACTAATAGTTGCTTCTGATGTATTCTATTGCCGTCCCCTTCCATGACTGGCAGACTTAGGACGAACATGGGTAAGCTTGTAGTTATGATCCCTTGTACCCATAACTGGAGCATAATGAAATAATCTAGATGAGTCAAAGGAACCAGGACTATGCATAATCTTCCAACACTCAATCAAATCAGCTCTCAGTAACATCCCACCTACAAAAAAAATATCAAATGCAGAAAAAAATGTCTGCATAGGACAAGTTCTCCAGACCAATAGTGTTTCTGGTCCACCTTTGCTGAGCTTACTCAAGTAGCTTAATGTCATTAGTATAGCCAGTGTTCCACACAACTGAGCAGAATTCAAGTAGACGAATATGAGTGTGTAAAGGATCACATGGATGGCACAGTGTTGATTTTAGTAAATTGGAAGCTGTACCACCTGCTTAGAGGCCACAGAATAAACATGATCATGAAATTTCAGTTTGTAATCAATCATTATCTTAGACTGGAAAATGGAATAGGGGAATCATTATTGAAGTGTTTATTGTAAAGACCAAGAGGAGGAAGATCTCTGTCAAATCTTACAGCCACACATTTATTTTAATGAAGATGATATAGTACATCAATATCTTGCTGGAATTTTATTGCACAGTTAATTGTTAAGAAAATATTGTTACTCTGATCTTCGTATAAGTTTTCGTCATCAGCAAAGTTTAGTAGAGTAGAGCGGAGTTGAGTTGAGTTGAGTGAGAAGTGATTTTGTACAAGTGGTCACTCAGTTGTCAATAATACAGTATGATTCTTGCCTTACCCCTAGAGGAAGGCTTCACACACTGGACAAGTAGGGTTTCTCTGGCCTTGTGTAAAACTGAATTACTTTTGTATGTGACTCAGAGTATCACATAGACAAGATCATCCCACTAAAGGAGATCAGATCTTAGTATTGTTTCATTGCACAACCATTCACTTAGCAACAGTATGAATTAGGTTTTAGCATCTCAGTGTTTGCTCCACTCAATCATTAAAGGAAAGGAGGGAGATGGTTTCTGTCACACATTTTTGCTCTTGATTTGCAGAGAACAAGCCCCCACCAGCTGGTCACTCATTGTAGTATATAGGTAGTCATCAGGAGGGCAGTGTATCATAATATGTTAGTAAATTTGATTCTTGTTTTTCCTGGTGTAGGAAAGAATTTTCCTGGGAAATTAAAGGTTGTCTAAAAGGTATTTAGTGTATTTATAGTAAACCATTTTAGGTGAACATATTCAAAGCAAAGCTACGTTCCATAGACAGGTGTCATGTGTCAGAAGATAAATATGTATGTATTGCATATGTTGACAAAAGCAAGTTTTTCATCAGTAAAGGTGATTGTTGTAACACACCCCTTCTACATAATACAACAAAATGTATTGATAAATCAATTTTACAATAAACAAAACCAAGAACTTTTCAAATGACCAGAATTATCATATTGTAAAGTATGTACAGTAGTATATACCTCAACTCACTGAACACCCTGTTTATTTGGCACAAACTAGTGGCTTGCCTTGTGTGTTGTGTACTGTATTATGGAACGTATTGTGGCATTGACTAATTCTTTTTTGGTCTTTCCCTCTAGTTCGTGGGCAATATCATCCAAAGGGTAAGGGAGTACTGTAGTTTCCTTGTCTTGCAGAGGTGCTTTAGCTGTAGAACCTCATGGGATTGGCTGAATCCCTGAGAAATGCTTGCACAAACCTTGCAGCCAGACTGTAAAAGATGAAGAAATGACTTTGTGCTTTGACTTTCTACGTTGTTGTTCTTGTCTTAATGTCTACTTTGCTCCTTATATTTCATGTGCTTGATTTGTTTCAAATGAGTTTACATTACTACTGCCAGTTTTCTCATGTTATAATAGTTCACTACATTTGATGTAGTACTACATTTTATTGCCTGCTTCTCATTATATAGTATATAGATTGTTTTCATTTTTCCTTTCAAATTTTATTTGTTCATTTACCGATCATATAGAACATGTCTATCACAGTAACATGAAAATAGGTTATCAATGCAGTGGCAGGACAGTCAGGGCTAACCAACATCCACTTGGCACTTGCTGGTCCTTTGTAGTTCAGTTGGTAGCGAGTAGTTTGCATATAATGAATGTTGGGTTTGATTTCCGTCTACTCTCTCTATTCGATATCTCTTGAATTTGATGCTTTAATGTTTCAAAAGTTGTCATTATAATGTAAGAAGTAATTGATGGACATTTGTGGTAAAGAGAAATCATCTTTCTTAGCAGAGGACCATTGATACGCAAAGCATCGTCCCCACAACCATTCTTCCCACAACACTCCTTGGTGACCGACTTTCACACTGGGGATGTGGAAGGGCTCACCGAGCGACTGCTGGCAGCAGACCTTTCACTGGTGGTGTACTACGCGCCGTGGGACCGCGCCTCACAGACACTGCGCTGGGAGGTGGAACGTGCAGCACAGTACCACCATGAGCAGGTTAGTTAGGGGAAAAAGGAAATTGTAAAATGGATGTGTGAAAGAAGTGTTAGTAGAGGCCAAGCATTTGTACAGGTAAAAGGGAATGTCTGGATAGGAAAAGAAGAGGAGACCCTTCTGCATTGACCATCTTGTTGATAACACTCACCGGCAGAGTGAGCTGACAGAGGCAGACAGAAGTGTAAACTATTTTGATTATTGAGCTTTCAGGACTTAAGTATTGTGTTTTAATGCCCAATCTTTTCTCTAGAATTTTTTTTTTTATTGAACAGTTTGGTGAGCATTGGTGTTTCTTTCAGATCTACTTTGCTGCAATCAATTGCTGGCAGCCGGGCTCAGAGTGCATGACAAGGTACAAGATCCGCAAGTTTCCAGCAATAGTTTTACATGTTCGCACTTCCTCTGGAATGGAAACCAAGGCACTGGCATATGGTGGACTACCAGAAGCTGCCCATCTCATACGTTTTCTGTCTCGCTGCTTACGCCCGCTGAACCACGTTGCTGCCCATGCTGACCTGCCCAGGCTACAGATTGATCACAGTGTAAGTGGAGCTTGCTTGTATGGCAGTTGTATGAATAATTTCAGTCATGTGGTCAGGCTAGGGAGCAGAAAAAGGTGGAAGATCAAGATCAAGTAGCACCATTGAATATAAACTTCATTTAGCAAAAAGACTATATTTTTACACTTGTATATATTACAGTGCTTCCTTTATACTGGAGGAGAACAAGGAAAAAATATCACAAGTTAAGAAAGTGTTGACCTTGCAGGCTGTGGTGCTTGGGTACTTTGACTTCACTTCTGCCCTGGTGCCTCGAGGCTTCACGTCATACTACCTGGCAGCACTGCGGTGGTTGCAGCATGAACCAGCTGGTGCTGTGGCCTGGGGTGTGGTGACTAATCCTCAGGTGGCCCAAACCTTTGCCCTGAATGCTTCTCAGTCCATCCACCTGGTGCTGTGGAACACTACATTGGTGAGGTGACTTTGTTTCCTTACAGGTACATTGTGTTTCTTGTGATAGTTATTGTTTTCTTTTCATATCTTCAAGTCCCCAAGATTCATACCATTTCCTCACTACCTTTTCATCATCAGGCATTTAGCAATGCAGGTTCATCAGATAGTGAAGGCATCAGCAACTGGGTAGCCAAACGTTTAGATGAAACAGCCTCCTGGCTTCACCTTTCTGGAGACAAGAGCCAGGTGATGAGCAGAGCAACACAGGAAGGTCCCACCTTGCTGCTCTTCTCTCCTGACAACCCATACCGCACTGCTAATGACCCTTTCACCCTGGTGAGTGGAGGACTGGCTGGGGAGGCAAACATGAAATGAATGATGTGTGACAAATACCAGCAAAAAGCATGGATGGGCAGTGTAACAGAATTATACTTGAAGAGTTGAGCATATAACATAAAAGATTAATAATGTTGTAGTATTACTTTGATGGTGCTAGTGACACCCAATTCCCTCAATAGCTGAGAGAACTTTCCCTGGAGTACTTCAACTGCAACCAGTCGAGTAGAGTGTCCATGCTGGCTCGCTACCTTGGTGTGTCTCGGTCCAGGGGCCGCACACTTCAGAGGAAGGTGGAGAAGGCCTGCCACTCCTACCTCGTGGAGCACCTACACATGTTGCATCTGTCACACCAACACCACACTTCTGAAGGTATGTCCCTATTTCATCTCACTTTTATTGAGTTTCTATATCCCCTAAATGAGTATACAGTGGTGACTCATGATAACGGACACTTCGAGGGTAAAGGTTGTCTTTTACTGTGAATTGTCAATTACTAAGAGTGGTTAAACCTCCTCCTCCCATTTTTTGGTAATTCATTCTCCTCCAGTAACAGAAAAAATATTTTCAACATTTAAACCATCTTATTCTATTCTCAATGTTCAAATGAAAGAGCTCATTATTATTTAAGAGATGTATGGTAATAAAAATTTGTCTTAGCAAGAATAGATGAAATAAAGATATAGCTTCCAGTTTGGTGTAATGGCCAATTTTCATGTAGTCTAGTGCCATCCTTAACAAGTATTTAATGACTGCCTGAAGGACCTTGCTGAAGTCACAAAGGAGGAGAGGAAGACAAGGTATTGTCAGGATCAGAGTCGGCTACCTCCACACTATTGCCACCTCTCCTTCTAACTTTTCTTCCACATTGCCTTTGAGGTAAAAATCAAGACTCTATAGAAAAGTGTTCCCCATCAAATTCATGACATCTGAGCACCCTGCTGAGTGCCAATACCTTGCACCTTACATAATGCAGTTTAGCTATAGAGTATTGCCCAGCTGCAAGCTCACTATATGCTTATCCTCACAATCAATCTAAGGCAGATTACTGCCTTAGATTTCTAGGAAGAAATACTTGAGAGAGAAAGAGATCACGGACGGGAGGGAAGTTCAGACTGGAGAAGTGGTTGTGTTATTACTTTCTATGTCATCTAAAAAAAGAAGACTTAGCCCACTTCATACTAAATTACCCTCAGTTAAGAGAAGAAAGAAATAAAATTGTAGACCACCAAAGATCAGTAAATTAAGACAAAAATCAAGTGATTGGGGAATTTGTTTATGTTTATCGTCTGCACTTTTCATCAACCCCAGCTTTCTCTCTCTCTCTCTCTCTCTCTCTCTCTCTCTCTCTCTCTCTCTCTCTCTCTCTCTCTCTCTCTCTCTCAGTTTGACAGTATCATTATCCTTGCTTGCCCAACAACATTCAAACAGAAATGCATAACTATCAATTCACTTCAGCAAGCCATGGGTCCAACCAGCCCGGGACCACAATTCGCCACGAGTGTCACTCCGGTAATCCCCACATGCAAACAGTCATCACTCTCCACCTTACTACAAGTTCTGTAAATTGAAGACAAACAAAATAAGTTAAAATGGTATCTAGCACACAGGAGTAGAAAAAGACGGGCCTTTTTTGGTTTGTTTATCGTGTTATGTGCATTAATCTGCGTGGCCATGTAGGTACTATGGATTCATGGAAAAAAAGTGCCATTCTGGACCAGTGGAACCATGCGTGCTTTGGGGTCCGAGGGGTCTCCAAGCGCATGGGTTTGAATCCTGTCTACGGTCCGACTGTAAGTTAGGCTTCCTCACTCGGGGCAACGGTTTCCTAGCGGGTAGGCTTTGAGATAGGAGGTACCCCCTAAAATTATCCCCTTTAGCCCATAAACTCCCGTGAAAAGCCCACAAGGTATAAATAAATAAATAATATATATATATATATATATATATATATATATATATATATATATATATATATATATATATATATATATATATATATATACATACATACAGTAAAACCTCAGCTCATGACCATAATTCGTTCCTAAATCCTGTTCCTCATCCGATTTGTTTGTCCCCTGAATCAATTTTTCCCATAAGAATGTATTGAAATACCACTAATCCATTCCAGACCCCCAAAAAAATCATACTTTTGTCCATAAAACCCATTCAAAATAGACCTTTAATGTAGGCATGACATGAACGAAATAATTATAAAAAGCCTAAATTGTTTTACTTAACTGAATGCTATCAAAATGATAATAAAATTAATAAAAAAGAAAAGGTTATTTACTTGAGAGACTGGCATGATGGAATGGAGTAGAGGAGGATGGGGAGGAAGACAGACAAGATCCGAGAAGACAGTCATGAGAGAGGACTTTGGATGTGCGCAGCGTGCCAGAGCTACACAACAGCTGTGTAGCGTCACAAGTCAGTGCCACTATGTGGGTCCCCATTATAGTGAACATCGGTGTGGGAAACATGGAAAGATTGCCAGTCTTCGTCTCTGCCTTTGGAAGACCCTTGCCTGCTGGGGATTGACTTCCTCACGCGTGTGGGAGCAAGTTTAGACTTCCATGAAGGGATGTTAAAGGTACGTGGCCAGGAAGTTCCTTTGATCCTTGGAGGTGATGCCCAGTGTGAGAGGAGCGGGCAGTAGGGCGGTGTTCCTTGCCAGGCGAGTGAGGAATCAGCTGCGATGGATGTGCTACAATCTGCAGTACCTGGACATGGCCAGGATGATGATGACAGCAATGCTGAGAGCCACCAGAGCAGCGAGGATAACGCCGAATAAGCTACAATAGAGCGCGCCGGTAACATCACCATGCCCAGGAAAAACAGGACAAAATCGTGGTGGCACGGAGATTATGTTATGTAATCATTTTTGTATGTTCCTGTTTATATTTTCTCTTGTGCTTATGTTTTGTTTTGTTGTTGTGTGATAGCCGGGTTGGCTATCACACAAACGGCTCGCCTGCCGGCGAGCCATTTATCCGCATTCATCCCCCGAAATATCGTTCGTCCCCTGGGTCGATATATTGAAAAAATTTTTGGTCGTCTCCTGAATTGTTCGTCCTTAGAGACGTTTGTCAAGCAAGATTTTACTGTATATATATATATATATATATATATATATATATATATATATATATATATATATATATATATATATATCCCTTCGTTATCGCGTTCAGGCATCATTGCACATTTATGAAAATCTACAAAATTCAGTTTTAGCGCACCTGTAGTAGTACTACCTATATCCCAACCACACACCTACAAATGTTTAGATGGGGGGAGGAGGAGCCAGCAGCCAATCATTGCTGTGTATTCATGTCACGTGATTTGAATAAGGGAGCTGATTGGTTCTGGTCACTCTGCTCACCACCACCACCACTCCTCAGTCTCGCACGTGGTATTCTGTTGTTCAGAGCTGTTTTTTAAGAAAATTTTTGGGTTGAGGTACCAATTTATTTATTTCCTATTTATTCTTCACTTCTGTTATCGAGTTTTCTGCTCTCGCACGTCTTTTTAGGCACCAATTTCACGCGATAATGGAGGGTTAGCTGTGTGTGTGTGTATGTATATATATATATATATATATATATATATATATATATATATATATATATATATATATATAAAATAGTATCTGACCAGTCTGTTATTGAGCAAAATCTGTTACTGCGAGGTCCGTTATGTGAGTTACCAATGTTTCTTATGAATTCTTAGATAAAAATGCATGAAATGATGTGGGAAGAGAATTGAAAGCCTTTAAAGAACTGATGTGATCAGTCATGAAGAGGAAGTGTCCCTATAATCACAACTGTACAAACTCATCTTATAGCTGAAAGGTGCTGTCATGGCTGGGAGACAGGAGGGGAGTGCACTCCTGCACCTGAGGGAGGCACTGTCATCCAGGAGTGTGCCAACCCCAATCTTCAGTAAGTCATCTTCATGTTCTTTGATAATAAAACTCATAGTAAAGCTTGGAATATAGATAGGAAGTAATATGAGGTATTGCATCTTTCCATATAAGGGTTTTATTTGTATTTGTATGTAATACAGAAAAACTGCAGTGTAAAGGTGCTAGTAGTCAGGGAGGACTTAGCAAAGAGGAAAGGAATGTTTTGTTAGAGGTAGTTCTGCCTGAGCCACCTCCTTCAGACAAAGTAGATAAAAGTGAGGCATGAGAGATAATGCTTTGAGAAGTAAATCTCAGAGACAAATCTTATTTTGTGTACAGTCTATATTTATTAAAGGTCAAGTTGCTTTTAATGATCATGTAAGAGTACATAAATGGCTGATCTTTTATTGTCTGGAAATATTTTTGCTTCTACATAACCACTACTTTTGACTTTTTTTTTTTTTCCCCGTTATGGCCTATAGTGCCTGTAGCCATACTTGAAGAGTATATATGGGAAGTGCTTTTAAGCTTCCGCCCATTAGTGGCGCAGGCAATTTTATTTATAGCAATGCATAGTACTTCCTCCTCTTCACAGAGTGCGGGCCAACTTGCTTCAGCATGTTAAAAGTCTGATGATGGTGCTAAGTGACTCTTGCCGAGAGATGGTCCTACAGTACAGCCCCTGGAAGGACTCCTCACTGTGTTGCCATGAGGCCAACACCTCTTCCTCCTCCAGCACCCCCACAGAGCCACACATTCCCCTGACCAAGATGCATGCAGGGGAGAAGGTAAGGTGTTTTCAGGAATGGCTGTGCATGGTGTCAATGTCAATTCCTTAGTACTGGTACAATAAAATGGCAGATGGGTGAAAAGGTTTGGAAAAAAAAGTAAGATCTTGCGTTCGTGGATTGGATTGGGGGGGGGAAACATTAAATAGAATTGACAAGAAAGGACTACAGAAAGATATTAAAGTATATGGTTTTGGAGGCAGATAACTCAGAGTAGAGTTTGTATGAATGTATGAGATTTGGTGAGAGAGAGAGAGAGAGAGAGAGAGAGAGAGACCAGAACAAACTGGACATATACATTTGTCATAAAATATAGTTGTAGATAAATCTGCTCATGTTAGAAGTATTAGATGTGGATGCATTTATGGGTTATTTTTACTTCATATATACTGCTACAGATGCAAGTTGCTTTTACCCACATCACAGTTCATTTATGCAGTACATAGTGACGAGTTTCAGCCACACTTAAACGCACAAGTACGTTATGTGTGTTTCCAGGATGCGGGACGGGGACCCAACTCGTCATGCATCCCACTGGCCACATTCCCTAACCCTCCTACCTTGGAAAGTGGCAAACTTGAACTGGTGATCATTATTAGCTCATTATTATGCTACAGGCTGCTGCATTTAATAAGCAAACTTGAGAAGTGGCAAGTTTTTCTTCAAGAAGAGTAGTTTCTCAGCTTTCTCCTCCTTGAAACAGTTCCTCTTTTCATGATGTTTGTTGCCAGTATCATTGAGCATCTTTTCAGTGGTGACACTGCTTACAGGACAACTCAGATATTGTTGAGCAAGTTTTCCTAATGCAGGATATTTGTTATTGTTTTTCTTCCACCACATCAGTGGGTCTTCGTCAGCCCTTAGCCTTCTCTCTTTGTGGTATTCTTGAACCATGTCCATCATGCTTGCCTCAACTGTCTCTGACTCTTCATTGGTGCTAGTTGTCAAGATTAGGGCCATTGCTCCTTTTAGAGAAGTGCATGTCCTTCTTGAAATGTTTGCCTTGGGCTCCTCTCTCCTCTTCTTTGGTGGATTTTCATCATTGCTCACATCAACACTTACAATATCATCACAAAGACAAGCAACCGTTTCTTGCACCTGCTTTGTTATGTGTGAAGACGAGAAAAATGTTGCTTTATACCGAGGGTCAAGGTATGTTGCCACGCTGTACACATTGTCTTGCTCTACCCCAGCAAAGCTTTTCTCTGTTTTTACTTTCATTGTTGTTTTCATATAGTTGACTCTTTGTACACCTGTCAGGTTAGGTTGCCGTTCCTCACACGAGTGTAAGTCTAGTGGTTCAATTGACCGGAGGACGTTTTTGAGACACGCCACAAGGGGTATGACATCAGCCACAGTTGATGCAGAGTCACTAAGGTGTTTGGTGAATTCCTCATATGGCTCCAATGCTTTCACACACTGTGACAGAGTAGCCCATTCAGCATTACTAAACTGTGGCACTTGGGTTTTATTTGCCACATACACACAAATAGGCACCATCATTTCCTGCATTCTTCTGAGCATGTGCAGGGTGGTAGTCCACTGTGTTGGGGAGTCCTGGAGGAGTTGTAGGTTGGGTAGCTGCTGCTGTTCCTGGATCAGCCTCATTTCATCCTGGGCTGTGGTTGATTGGAGGAAGTGTGTGGCAAGCCTCTGACACTTATCAATTATGTCATAAACTGCTTTCTGAGACTGAAGGCCTTCCATGACAATTAATTGTACCTTATAGACAGCACAGTCTAGGTTGTTCAAGCCTGCGAGAAAAAGACTATTCTTCATGGTTACTCTGGCATCTCGCATTACACAGTGCACACTCTTGGGAGGTATTCCCCATCTATCCAGCATGTCATTGAACTTTCTAGAGACATAATCGCCAGTGTATTCTTCCTCTAATTGATCTATACTCATAACAAAGTTTACGCTCTCGAAATCTTGATCGAGGGCATGAGCAGTGAGCAGGAGTGACGTACCGGCCGAGGCTTCAGGCTTCACACTTGCAGTGAATGAGATGCTGCCCCGCATATTATTTGTGATGTCACTGATTACATCACCAATCTGGCCACACACCGCATCATAAATGTCTGTGTCAACAAGTGTGGAGTAGAAGTTATGTTGTTTCAAGTAGTAGTGAGGGACAGCATAAGACATAAGCCTCACAAAGCCCACGTCTTCCACACGGCTGAATGGCAGGTCATCCATCACCAACATTTCAGCAATGTATCTGTTTATCTCTTGGCTGTTGCACTGAGGGCCAGGGGCAGGGGGGTCCACCACAATTGTAATGCTCTGCTCAGCTTGGTTCTCTGTGGCATTAAAGTTCTCATTCTCCACGGGAGGTTTTACAGAATTCTTCTCCAAAACATTCTTCTGTTCTTCTAGCAACTTAGCATATTGTTCTTTATGTACAGACCTTAAGTGTTTTATAAAATTTGAAGTTCCATGCCCTTTTCGCGAATAATTTTTCCCACACTCAAGACACTGAGCATTTTCATTGGACTTCAAAAAAAACTGCCACACGGCACTAGTTTTTTTTCTGGAAGTCATGGTCATGGTGGGCGCTGGGTGCAGGCGTGATGCATGGGCAGAGATTGCCTTCTCACGCGGAGACTGACGGTTGGAGAGGGTGCGAGTTGCGAACGAGTCTTTGCTGTTTAGTAGTGCTTGTAATGCACTGTTCTTGTGTTCCTCTTCAAGCAACTTAGCATATTGTTCTTTATGTAGACACCTTAAGTGTTTTTTCAAATTTGAGGTTCCACCTCCTTTCCGCGAAAATTTTTGCCCACACTCAATACACTGAGCATTTTCATTAGACTTCAGGAAAAACTCCCATACGGCACTTGTTGTTCTTCTGGAAGCCATGGTCACGGTGGCTGCAGGCGTGCTGATGCTGTATAGGAAGGGTTGCTGTTACACGTGAGGAGGGATGGCTGGTGGGTATCGTAGCTGCGCGTAGTGGAATGAACCGTGTCTTAGTGCCGACTGGTGAGAGCAGTGGTATTGGTACCGTTACGTGGTATGAGGCAGTATGAAAATCAATCACTGAGGTGCTAGGTAGTAAATTCTTAACCATGTACGTACTACTGAAAGTACTATACTAAAAATCTTGGGATATTAATCTAATTTTTAGTATCTCATTAAATATTAATAATATATTCAAACGCCATTGATGTATAAAAAACAACAAAAAAAAAAAAAGAGCGCACATTTATTCATTAATCGCTATCAAAGTAGGACCATGTGGCAACACCGTCGCTGGCGTCAGGCAGGAAGGTGTGCCCTGCCAGACGAAAGAGAAATCAATTGAAAAGAGATATAACAAAATGAAAAAGGCATGATGTAACTTAAGAATGTAGAAACAGATGTGACTGTAATACATAAGTCATGCATTTTATTGTACTTAAGGCTTTTTCTTTGTGCTTGTACTCCCCCTCATCCCTCCTCTCTGTCTTTCACTTCCTCACCACATGCTGTATTTACTCCCTTTTTGCCCTTCTTTCTTCACAATACCTTCCTTCTATTCTATTCCTTTACTCTCCAGTCATCTTTCTTCGTGTCTTTGCCATCCTCATCCCCCTATCCGATCTGTTTGTAACCTCCACACAGTTTGAAGTTCACAGTTCACAACTATAAAGGCATGTCTCCCTCCATCCCTCAACCCCCTCCCCTCCTTCACTCACACCAAGGATTCTAGATTCTTTGGTACACACGTACTGTACACCTATGCTCTCTCTCTCTCTCTCTCTCTCTCTCTCTCTCTCTCTCTCTCCTGTTGGCGCAGTTGTGAATAATGAGAATGATATTTTTTTTCTTCTCGCATTACGTGGATCCAGAAAGCAACACTGCAACAGTTTTCTCACTACGGAGTACGAATGCATTTGCATTGCAGTGCTCCCAGGTCGAGTTGCGAACTTTGCCCTAAATGCACCCTTAACATTACCCTGTTTGCTTTAAAATTACTCTATTTGTTAAAGATAATTTATATGTATGTACTGTATATGTAAGAATCATTACCATAATATGTACGGTGATGAAGTAACATTACTCTGAAATCAAATAATGTTTCCCTGATAGTGCTCAAATGATTCTAAAACAAGGTACTGATGCATAAACGGATATGTTACTATATGTATAGAATGATGGAATCTAAAAACTCGTACGCCTCTTGTTCGCTAATCCCCCTACTTCCCTTCCCCTCTCTCTCTCTCTCTCTCTCTCTCTCTCTCTCTCTGGGAGAGGAATATATTGAATCCTTGATGTGCCTCATGTGCGACAGTGCGAGTTGGTGTGTGTGTAAGGGTGGATGGAGGTGCGTAGGTAAATGGGAAAATTATTGTGTGGATAGATAGACAGGCGAGTGAATGGGTAGGTGAGGGGGTGATTGGATATGTGGATGGGTAGGTAGATGGACAAGTCAATGGAAAATGTGGATGGATTGATAAGTTAATGAATTGGTCGTAATTAAGTGTGTGGGACTGTGGGTAGATGGGTGGATGGATAGATCAGTCACCAGTGGGTGGGTAGGTGAGTGGGACGTAGACATAGTAGTGAGTATTGGTTCTTGGATATCGCCACCCCTTGCACATCCGCAGAGCCTACGCGATAAAATAAATATCCGCATTACCATCCACAAAATTTCTATATCATTAAACAACAATGGATTTATCCCCGCCCCCCAACCTCATTTTCAAATTAGAAGCTCCGCATCCGCGTTGGAAAATAAATAAATAAATAGATAACGCGGATATTACGGACTGTCGGAGAATGGTTTGTGTGGAAAGACGAGTGAGGGAGGCTGACGATATGTGTGTAAAAATGAGATTGATTGATTGATGACTTTTAATCACACACAGAGAGAGAGAGAGAGAGAGAGAGAGAGAGAGATGGGGAAGTCGCTAAAAGGAATGATACCATTGTCTCTCTAGATTGCAAGTGAGAGTCAATATGAGTGAATAAGAAAGCAAGCGTGAATAAGTGTGAACATTAACAATTGAAAGTCCTGCGGATTCCTGAGTATAACTAAATAGAATGAGTTAAATGAGACTTGCTGGTAATGAGAATGCAATTATCCAAGAAAGGAATGAGTGTATGGGGTGGGCGATGTATCACTCTTGTGTCCCTTTACCTTGGGACAGATTAGATGAGGGGAGGGGAGGTGACAAGAGAGGGAAGTTTGAGACAAGGAAGAAAAATGAAGGAAGAGGAAGGTAACTTACTAGACTAATCTACCTAGGTAGTATGACTACTATTACATAAATATTTGAGAGAGACTGGAGCTTGTCACTCAATAGTGTATTATTAATTATATTATATAGTATAGGTTATTGAGATGTAAAAAATCTGCATCTGCTGATATAGAGGTACAAATATTCTGCAATTGCATTCATATTTGTTAAAAAATAATAAAATAAAATAAATACATATCCAGCTTTGCCTTTTCCTCCATGGATCTCTATCTATAATTCAGTATCCAATACTTGACTAGATGAGAGCGTGATTGGGTGCATGTGAATAAATGGTTGAGTGGGTGGATGATTGTATGGATGAATGGATTGATGAAAGTCAGTGGTTGGGTAGATTGAGTCGGTAAGTGGATTGTGGGGCAAGTAAGTGGTGAGTAGTTCAGTAGATGGGTGCATGTGGTTGAATAAGTTGATGGATGGTAAGGTTGTGTTTTTTTTTTTTTTTTTTTTGTGTGTGTGTGTGTGTGTGTGTGTGTGTGTGTGTGTGTGTGTGTGTGTGTGTGTGTAATTCACTGTTTGATCTGCTGCAGTCTCTGACGAGACAGCCAGACGTTACCCTACGGAACGAGCTCAGAGCTCATTATTTCCGATCTTGGGATAGGTCTGAGACCAGGCACACACCACACACCGGGACAACAAGGTCACAACTCCTCGATTTACATCCCGTACCTACTCACTGCTAGGTGAACAGGGGCTACACGTGAAAGGAGACACACCCAAATATCTCCACCCGGCCAGGGAATCGAACCCTGGTCATCTGGCTTGTGAAGCCAGCGCTCTAACCACTGAGCTACCGAGCCGTGTGTGTGTGTGTGTGTGTGTGTGTGTGTGTGTGTGTGTGTGTGTGTGTGTGTGTGTGAGAGCTAAGCTCTCTGTGTCCTGTCTCCTTGTCTAGTCCTGTCATATCTCTCTTTCATCTGATTGACACACACCGCATCAACAACATCACTGCTCAGTTTATTCCACTTATCTATACCTACGATGCGGGAAACTGTACTTTCTCACGTCATTTAAACAGATGTCTTTTATTAGTTTTTTTCCATGTCCTTGGAGATGATTACTTGTGGTCACCTTTATCAATTCTCTGTCCAATATGTCAATCTTGTTCACCAATTTATACATAGTTATCATGTCTCCCTTGTTCTTCTCTCTTCTAATGTGGTCAGCCCCAGCTTCCTCAGTCTTTCCTCATAGTCTAACTCCTGAGTCCTGGTACCATCCTTGTTGCCAGCCTCTGTACCCTTTCCACCTTCACATTTTTCTTCATGTGTGGTGACCAGACGTAAGCTGCATATTCTAACTGGGGTCTTATTAAAGTGCATAGTATCTTCTTCATCATTCCTTCATCTAGGTAGTGGAATGCAAGACCAATATTTTGAAGCATGTTATATGTTTTCCAAAATATCTTGTTAATGTGTTTCTCCGGTGACAAAGTGTTTTGCACGGTTACTCCTAAGTCTTTCTCCTCATTGGTCTCTTCAATTTTCTCATCACCCAGCCTGTAATCCCTGTTTGGTCTGTATCTACTTCTTCCCATTTTCATAACATGGCTCTTGTTTATATTAAATTCCATCTGCCACTCTTTACTCCACTCATATATTTTATCAAGATCTTCCTGTAACTTGTTACAATCTTCCACATTCTTTACTCTCCTCATAATTTTAGTATCGTCCGCAAACATATTCATGTAACTGTCAATTCCTACTGGCATATCATTAACATAAATCAAAAACATGATGGGACCAAGCACTGACCCTTGTGGAACTCCACTGGTTACCTTCTTCCACTCGGACTTCTTTCCTTTCACCACTGTTCTCATTTCTCTTCCCACTAAGTAATTTTCCATCCATTTTGCTAGTTTATCACTTACTCCTCCAATCTTCTTTAGTTTCCACATCAGTCTATTGTGTGGCACTTTATCAAAGGCCTTTCTCAAGTCCAGGTAAATAGCATCCACCCATCCCTCTCTATGTTGTAGTATGTCAGTCACTCTTGAATAAAAACATAATAAATTGGATATGCACGATCTTCCTTTTCTGAAACCAAACTGCCTTTCACTCAGAATGTTTTCACTTTCTAGATACTCACTCCACTTTGCTTTAATTACTTCTTCACATACCTTGCACAATATACTAGTCAACGATACTGGTCTGTAATTTAACGGTTCCATTCTACTTCCATTCTTATATATAGGCACAATGTCAGCTCTTTTCCACTCTTTCGGGACTATTCCTGTTTGTATGGAGGTTTCCACAATATCAAATATGTGGTTCAACAATTGATCTTTACATTCAATCAGCAACCTTCCAGATATATCATCAGGCCCCATTTGCTTTATTTCCGTAGGACTTTCTCCTGTAAAATGCTCCTCCTTTGTAAACACTTTGCAAAAGTTGTTGTTCAATATTTCAGCTATATCTCTAGCATCCTCATATACTTCTTCCCAATTTTTACCTTTTCTATTGCCTCCCTTTTATTTAGTTTTCCATTTATGAATTTGTAAAACATTTTGGGTCACTATCACAGTTTTCCACCACCTCTGTTCATATTCCTTTTGTGCTGTTCTCCTTACTTCAACATATCTATTCCTTGCTGTTTTGTAGACTTCTCTTGATAATACATCACTGTTTTTCTTAAGTTTCTTCCATGCCTTTTCTTTGTTCTTTTTGCTTCTTCACAATTTCTATTAAACCACTGTTTATTATTTAAAGTCCTCTTTCTGTGATATGGCACAAACTTTTCACAGCAGAGTTATATAAATCCATAAATTTATCATATTTCAATTGCATATCCCTTCCTGGTATACCACAGACCAGTCAATTTCATTAAAGAACTCTCCTATATGGTTGTAATTTGCCCTGAAATAATTTAATTTTTCCTCCTTGTACTCCACACTCTTTTCCATGCTTAATTCTTTATCCAGCTCAAATCTTAGGACATCATGTTCAATTTCCTCTTTTAGGGAGATGCCCCTGATGAATACCAAATCCAACCTCGCTGCAACATCATGTCCCCTGCACCTTGTTGGTGATCTCACCCACTGTGTCATCAAGTTATTTGTTGCTACATTTAACAATTCCTCTGCCCACTCACCACCATTCACCACTTCGTAGTCTTCCCACACTATTTCTTTACAATTAAAGTCCGACTATCATCACTCTATCCTTTCTGATGAGTTCTTGCTTCATTCTGTCTAGAGTATTTCTCATCACCATTTGATACTGTTCATATTCCAAGCACTGGTTCTGGGTGGTATGTATACTGTTATAATATTAATGTCCCTCTTACCATCTGTTATAAGCATACTTATCACTTCCTCATTTCTCTTACTATAGTTCACCTCCTTCACTATCAGATCTTCCTTAGTAAGAACCATTATACCACCACCTCCTTTATTTTTCTATCATTTCTCCATACTTTGTAGTGTTTTACATCAAACCAATCTAGCTTTATTTCGGGCCTTAACTTTGTTTCCACCACACACATTATGTCCGGTTCACTGTTTCTTAGGTAATCCATACATTCTAGCCTTTTAGACAGAAATCCATCTATATTCGTGTATGTCACTTGAATTCCATTCCTAATCTCTTTCTTTCATGTTTCAGTCTGTGTAATGTCTATTCTGTCTGTTTTATCCACTTCTTCAGCCTCCCATTTCTCATCTTCCAAAAAAACTTGGTCTTTTCCTCCTCGGTTCTTTCCTCATTCTTCTCTCTCACTTCAGTTACAAGCTCTCTCATTTTCATTCTTTCCTCCTGTGTCATATTTCTTCTTATGTAAATTGTTTTGGTTTCCTCGTAGTCTTTAAGTTTTCAGGTGTGTGTGTGTGTGTATGTATGTGTGTGTGTGTGTGTGTGTATTTACCTAGTTGTAGTTTTACACCTCTTTATGCTCTTCCCTCTCCATATCTACACTTATCCAATCTTACTTTAAAAGTATGCACACTGTTCAGACACTACTTCTTCATTTAAACTGTTCCACGTCTCAATACATCTCTGAAACTATATTTTTAATATCTCTCAGACATCTTCCTTTTCTCAGCTTTTTACTATGTGATCTCGTGCTCATGTCATATTCTTCTCTCAGGATCAGTTTCTCATTATCCACTTGCTCCATTCCTTGATCAATTTATAAACTTATATCAGGTCTCTCTCTCTCTTCTTTGTTCCATTGGTAGATCCATAGCCTTTAGTCTCTCCTCATATGTCATCCTTCAAATTCTGGAACCATTCTGGTAGCTATTTTTTTAGCCTCTCCAATTTCCTTGTTTTTTTTTTTTTTTTTTTTTTTTTTTTTTTTTTTGTTTTTGTGTGTGTGTGTGTGTGTGTGTGTGTGTGTGTGTGTGTGTGTGTTTTTTGCACCACCACGGTCGTCTGCTGGTTACCCAGCCAGCCTTTCCCCTATGGAAAGAGCTCAGAGCTCATAGTGACTGATCTTCGGGTAAGACTGAAACTACATCACACACAACACATACCGGAAAAGCGAGGCCACAATCCCTTGAGTTACATCCCATGCCTATTTACTGCTAGGTGAACAGGGGCTACACATTAAGAGGCTTGCCCATTTGCCTCGCTGCTTCCCGGGACTCGAACCCAGGCCCTCTCGATTGTGTGTGTGTGTGTGTGTGTGTGTGTGTATTTTGTAGTTTTATAGGGCCTGGGCTTTATACTCGTGTGGCCCCGTCTCCATATCTACACTTATCCAATATTTCTTTAAAGCTATGCACACACTTTGCTGACCACTTCCTCACTCAAACTGTTCCAAGTCTCAACACATCTTTGCGGGAAACTATATTTTTTAACATCTCTCAGACATCTTCCTTCCTCAGTTTTTACTATGCGATCTTGTGCTTCTAATGTCATATTCTTCTCTCAGGATCAGTTTCTCATTATCCACTTGATCCATTCCGTTAATCAATTTATAAACTTGTATCAGATCCCGTCTCTGCCTTCTCTGTTCCAGGGTTGGTAGATCCATAGCCTTTAGTCTCTCCTCATATGTCATCCCTTCAAATTCTGGAGCCATTCTTTTAGCCATTTTTCGTAGTCTCTCCAATTTCTTTATGTGTTTCTTTTTATGGGGGGTCCACACAACTCCTGCATATTCCAATCTGGGTCTTATTTTAGTACTTATCAATTTCTTCATCATTTCTTTGTCCATGTAGTGAAATGCTACTCCAATATTCCTGAGCAAATTATGTCTCTCTGAAAATTCTATCAATATGGCTTACCGGTTGATTGTTTTCTTCCATCGTCACTCCCAAGTACTTTTCCTTTTTTACTTTTTCTAGTTCTACTCCATCTCCCATCTTATAAGTTCTCACTGGTCGTCTTTCACTCTTTCCCATTTCCATGACATGGCTTTTGTCCACATTGAATTCCATCTCCCATTTTTTACTCCATTTCCAGATCTTGTTTAAGTCTTCCTGTAATATTTCACAATCCTCTTTTTGTTTTATGACTTCACAGTTTCACATTGTCTGCAAATAGATTTATGTAGCTGTTCACTCCCTCTGGCATGTCGTTTATATATATGAAAACAAGTATTGGCGCCAATACTGACCCCTGTGGCACTCCGCTGTCTGCTGCTCTCCACTTGGACTTCATATCTTTAACTACCGTCCTTATTTCTCTCTCCCTCAGGTAATTTTTCATCCATCTCAATGTGCTTCCTTTTAAGCCACCCTTCTCCTCTAACTTCCAAAGTAATCTTTCATGTGGCACTTTATCAAATGCCTTTTTTAAATCTAAATGAATACAGTCAATTCATCCCCCTCTCTCTTGTACTTTATCAACTATTCTAGACTAGAAACTCAATAAATTTGTTACACATGACCGACCTTTTCTAAAACCAAATTGGCTATTTGATAATAATTTGTTGTCTTCAAGAAACTCAATCCATTGTTTCTTTATTACTCTTTTACACATCTTGCATATTACACTAGTTAGTGATACCAGTCTGTAATTTAAAGGTTCTTCCTTCCACTCTTATATATGGAAACCACCACAGCTCTTTTCCATTCTACTGGTACTGTTCCATTTTCTATTGAGCAGTGAGATCTAATAGCACTAGTTCAGGAGGTGCTGTGAACCTTCCATTAAAGCTAGTTGTGATCTCGTTGAATGTTTCCCTTTGTGTCTCACAACTCAAGGGGGTAGTCACAGCCTACCCTCTAAAAACAGCTTTCCTTCTTCACACAAAACTTCATGCACTTACCACACATACACCCTTCACTCCAAATAAAAATTTAAAAGAAAATGGGAAATAAACAACGCCTCGGAGTCCTCCTCTGGGGAGGGGACCAAAAATGTCCCCAGGTCGGACACCTCTCCTGTTGAAGACCACAAATGCCTTGACACCTCCCTCAACTTTTTCTACATTAACTTCTGCATAATTCGCGGTCTTAGATCTAATTTTCAATCTGTGGAACACCACCTCTCCTCTACTAAGCCTCATCTTTTCCTCACCGAAACACAGCTGTCTGAGGTAACTGACAGTAGCCCCTTCTCTGTTCCCTCCTACTTTCTTTATTCTCATTTTCATTCCAAAGCTGGATGTTGCGTCTATGTACGCAACGACTTAACTTGCTCTCGTGCCCACGCTCTTGAGTCTTCCGAATTTTCCACCATCTGGCTACGACTTAACAGTCATTCTCAAACTAAATTCATCTGTGCTGTTTATCTCTCCCCTAACTCTTCTGACTATAGTAATTTCTTTGACTACTTAACTTCTAAAGTGGAGCACATTCTGTCCCTCTACCCTTTCACTGAGATTTCCATTCTTGGAGATTTCAATGTTCACCACCAGCTTTGGCTTTCCTCTCCCTTCACTGACCACCCTGGTGAACTAGCCTTCAACTTTGCTATCCTCCATGACCTAGAGCAACTGGTGCAACACCCTACTCGTATTCCTGACTGTCTTGGAGACATGCCCAACATTCTTGATCTCTTCCTCACCTCTAACCCTTCTGCTTATGCTGTCACCCTTTCATCTCCATTGGGCTCCTCCGATCACAATCTCATTTCTGTATCTTGTCGTATTTTTCCAATCCCTCCGCAGGATCCCCCAAAGCGAAGATGCCTCTGGCATTTTGCCTCTGCCAGTTGGGGGGACCTGAGGAGGTATTATGCTGATTTTCCTGAATGATTATTGCTTCCGTGTCAGAGACCCATCTCTTTGTGCTGAACGCATAACAGAGGTGTTAGTATCTGGCATGGAGGTGTACATTCCTCATTCTTTTTCTCAACCTAAACTTTCTAAACCTTGGTTTAACTCAGCCTGTTCTCGTGCTATACATGATAGAGAGGTTGCCCACAAAAGGTACTTGAGCCTTCCATCTTCTGAATCTCATGCACTTTATATCTCTGCCCGGAATCATGCCAAGTCTGTTCTTCAACTTGCCAAACACTCTTTCATAAATAGGAAATGTCAAAATTTTTCAAACTCAAACTCTCATCGTCACTTCTGGCATCTAGCCAAAAACATCTCAAATAACTTCACTTCTTCATCTTTCCCTCCTTTATTTCATCCTGATGGCACCACTGCCATCTTTTCTGTC
>NC_059290.1:5667985-5725485 GCF_017591435.1 Portunus trituberculatus
TTTTAACATCTCAGACATCTTCCCTTTCTCAGCTTTTAACTATACGATCTTGTGCTTCGGATGTCATATTCTTCTCTCAGGATCAGTTTCTCATTATCGATTTGGTCCATTCCGTTGATCAATTCATAAACTTGTATCAGATCTCCCTCTCTCCCTTCTTTCTTCCAGGGGTTGGTAGATCAATAGCCTTTAGTCTCTCCTCATATGTCATCCCTTCAAATACTGGAACCATTCTTGTAGCCATTTTTTATAGTCTCTCCAACATCCTTATGTGTTTCTTTTTATGAGGGGTCCACACTACTCCTGCATATTCCAATCTGGGTCTTATTAAAGTACTTATCAAGTTCTTCATCATTTCTTTGTCCATGTAGTGAAATGCTACTCCAATATTCCCTAGCAAATTATATGTCTCTCTAAAAATTCTATCAATATGGCTAACCGGTTGATTGTTTTCTTCCATCGTCACTCCTAAGTTCTTTTCCTTTTTTTTTTACTTTCTCCAGTTCTATTCCATCTCCCATCTTATAGATTCCCACGGGTTGTCTTTCACTCTTTCCCATTTCCATGACATGGCTTTTGTCCACATTGAATTCCATTTCCCACTTTTTACTCCATTCCCAGATCTTATTTAGGTCTTCTTGCAGTATTTCACAATCCTCTTTTTGCTTTATAACTCTGCACAGTTTCGTATCATCTGCAAACAGATTTATGTAGCTGTTCACTCCTTCTGGCATGTCGTTAATATAAATGAGGAAAAGTATTGGTGCCAATACTGACCCCTGTGGCACTCCGCTTTCTACTGCTCTCCACTTGGACTTCATATCTTTAACTACCGTCTTTATTTCTCTCCCCCTCAAATAATTTTCTATCCATCTCAATGTGCTTCCTTTTAAGCCACCCGTCTCCTCTAACTTCCATAGTAATCTTGCATGTGGCACTTTGTCAAATGCCTTTTTTAAATAAAAAATAAATACAGTCAACCCTTCCCTCTCTCTCTTGTACTCTAATCAACTATTGTAGAATAGAAACTCAATAAATTAGTTACACAGACCATCTTTTCTAAAACCAAATTGGCTATTTGATATTAATTTGTTGTCTTCAAGGAACGCGATCCATTGTTTCTTTATTATTCTTTCACACATCTTGCATATTACACTAGTTAGTGATACCGGTCTGTAATTTAAAGGTTCTTCCTTCCTTCCGCTCTTATATATGGGAACCACCTCAGCTCTTTTCCATTCTACTGGTACTGTTCCATTTTCTATTGAGCATTTTATGATGTTGTATATAGGACTTGCTAGTTCTTCCCTACATTCTTTCAGTATTCTGCCTGAGACTTCATCCATCCCATTGCCTTCTCTTCATCCAGTTCCTTCATTAACTCTTTTATTTCAAGCTTGGTTACTTTAATCTCTTTCATATAGACTGTCTCTATTACCCTGTGGCCTTTCAAATTTGGTATTCTTAGTAAAGACCTCTTGAAATTTATTATTTAATAGTTCTGCCATACTTTTTCGGTCTTCCACCATCCCGTTCTCTCCTTTTAACCTTTCTATTGTTTCTTTTTGCCTAATTTTTCCATTTATGAATCTGTAGAACAATTTTGGTTGCTCCTTACATTTTTCGACAATATCCTTTTCAAAGTTCTTTTCCTCTTCCTTCCTTGCCTTAACATATTCATTTCTCGCTGCCTTGAAGTTTTTCTTATTTCCTGGATTTCTATTTCTCCACCTTTTCCATGCTCCATAACTTTTCTCCTTTGCCCTAGCACACCTTGCATTAAACCAATCTTTCTTTCCTTCTTCTTTAGGTCTATATTTTGGGACATATTCCCTGAGTCCTGTTTTGTATATTTCCAAAAAATAAGTTATACTTCTCTTGCATCGTCTCTGTTTTCCAAATCCTCCCAGTTTACGTTTTAAAAATAGTTCTTGAGATTCTCAATGTCAGCCTTTCTGTAATTTAATCGGTCTCCTTTGTATGAATCCTCTCTTTCTTCCCTTCCCTCTTCTATATCCATTTCTAATATTACATGGTCACTCTTTTCCAATGGGCATTTATATTTTATATCATCATTCATTTGTACACCCCTTATAAAAACTAGGTCCAATCTTTGCTCGTCGTTTCCTCTGAATCTTGTGCATTCCTTTACTCTCTGGTCCATCATATTGTCTATCATTAGGTTCAGAATCTTTCTCCCAGGCTTCTTCCCCATACCACTTTCATAATTTTCCCAGTCCACTTCTTTACAGTTGAAATCTCCTACTAATATCACTTTTCTCCTTTCTTTAACGATTCTCGTTAGACTCCTTATTGTGTCATGTATCATGTCTTTATATTCTTGATTGGTCCATGAATTTGTTTTTTGGTGGCACATATGTTACAATGATTGTTAACTTTTTTATTAATATGCATCTTAACATACAGTACTTCTGCTTTTCCTTCCCCACATTCCACTTGGTTTATCACTATCTCCTTCCTTAACATTATCATGACTCCTTCTCCTTTACCCCCTCTGTCTCTTCTCCATACATTGTACCTATTTACCAAGTCTATTTTGATTGCCTCATTTAGTTTTGTTTCAGCCAGGCATACAATATCCGGATTTTCTTTCTTTATGTAATATCTTAATTCTAATTTACTTGATAAAACCCGTCCCGTCTATGTTCATATACATCATTTTTAGTCTCTTGCCTTTATCATTTTTAGTTAAACTTGTTCCACTTTCTTCTCTTCCTTCTCTTTTATATATCATTTCCTTATCCTGTCTGTACTGTTTGTGTGTGTGTGTGTGTGTATTTACCTAGTTGTATTTACCTAGTTGTAGTTTTACAGGGCCTGGGCTTTATGATCGTGTGGCCCCGTCTCCATATCTACACTTATCCAATCTTACTTTAAAAGTGTGCACACTCTTTGCAGACACTACTTCTTCATTTAAACTGTTCCACGTCTCAATACATCTCTGGAAACTATATTTTTAATATCTCTCAGACATCTTCCCTTTCTCAGCTTTTTACTATGCGATCTTGTGCTTCGGATGTCATATTCTTCTCTCAAGATCAGTTTCTCATTATCCACTTGGTCCATTCCGTTGATCAATTTATAGACTTGTATCAGGTCTCCTCTCTCCTTCTTTGTTCCAAGGTTGGTAGATCCATAGCCTTTAGTCTCTCCTCATATGTCATCCCTTCAAGTTCTGGGACCATTCTTGTAGCCATTTTTGTAGCCTCCAATTTTCTTATGTGTTTCTTTTATGAGGGGTCCACACTACTCCTGCATATTCCAATCTAGGTCTTATTATAGTATTTATCAATTTCTTCATCATTTCTTTGTCCATGTAGTGAAATGCTACTCCAATATTCCTCAGCAAATTATATGTTTCTCTAAAATTCTATCAATATGGCTTACTGGTTGATTGTTTTCTTCCATCGTCACTCCTAAGTCCTTTTCCTTTTGACTTTCTCCAGTTCTACACCATCTCCCATCTTATAGATTCCCACAGGTCGTCTTTCACTCTTTCCCATTTCCATGACATGGCTTTTGTTCACATTGAATTCCATTTCCCACTTCTTACTCCATTCCCAGATCTTATTTAGGTCTTCTTGCAGTATTTCACAATCCTCCTTTTGCTTTATAACTCTGCACAGTTTCGTATCATCCGCAAACAAATTTATGTAGCTGTTCACTCCTTCTGGCATGTCGTTAATATAAATGAGGAAAAGTATTGGTGCCAATACTGACCCCTGTGGCACTCCGCTTTCTACTGCTCTCCACTTGGACTTCATATCTTTAACTACTGTCCTTATTTCTCTCCCCCTCAAATAATTTTCTATCCATCTCAATGTGCTTCCTTTTAAGCCACCCTTCTCCTCTAACTTCCACAGTAATCTTGCATGTGGCACTTTGTCAAACGCCTTTTTTAAATCCAAGTAGATGCAGTCAACCCATCCTCTCTCTCTTGTACTCTATCAACTATTCTAGAATAGAAACTCAATAAATTAGTTACACAAGACCGTCCTTTTCTAAAACCAAATTGGCTATTTGATATTAATTTGTTGTCTTCAAGGAACTCGATCCATTGTTTCTTTATTATTCTTTCACACATCTTGCATATTACACTAGTTAGTGATACCGGTCTGTAATTTAAAGGTTCTTCTTTCCTTCCACTCTTATATATGGGAACCACCTCAGCTCTTTTCCATTCTACTGGCACTGTTCCATTTTCTATTGAGCATTTTATGATGTTGTATATAGGACTTGCTAGTTCTTCCCTACATTCTTTCAGTATTCTGCCTGAGACTTCATCCGGTCCCATTGCCTTCTCTTCATCCAGTTCCTTCATTAACTCTTTTATTTCAAGCTTGGTTACTTTAATCTCTTTCATATAGATTGTCTCTCTATTACCCTGTGGCCTCTCAAATTTGGATTCTTTAGTAAAGACCTCCTGGAATTTTTATTTAATAGTTCTGCCATACTTTTGGGTCTTCCACCATCCCGTTCTCTCCTTTTAACCTTTCTATTGTTTCTTTTGCCTAATTTTTCCATTTATGAATCTATAGAACAATTTTGGTTGCTCCTTACATTTTTCGACAATATCTTTTCAAGTTCTTTTCCTCTTCCTTCCTCACCTTAACATATTCATTTCTCGCTGCCTTGAAGTTTTCCTTGTTTGTTGGATTCTATTTCTCCTCCACCTTTTCCATGCTCCATCTCTTTTCTCCTTTGCCCTAGCACACCTTGCATTAAACCAATCTTTCTTTCCTTCTTCTTTTTGGTCTATATTTTGGGACATATTCCTGACTCCTGTTTTGTATATTTCCAAAAATAAGTTATATTTGTCTTGCATTGTCTCTGAGTTTTCCATCTCCTCCCAGTCTACGTTTTTAAAATAGTTCTTGAGATTCTCAATATCAGCCTTTCTGTAATTTAATCGGTCTCCTTTGTATGAATCGTCTCTATCTTCCTTTCCTTCTTCTATATCTATTTCTAATATTGCATGGTCACTCTTTCCCAATGGGCACTTATATCTTATATCATCATTCATTTGTATACCCCTTGTAAAAACTAGGTCCAATCTCGCTCGTCGTTTCCTCTGAATCTTGTGCATTCCTTTACTCTCTGGTCCATCATATTGTCTATCATTAGGTTTAAGAATCTTTCTCCCAGGCTTCTTCCCCATACCACTTTCATAATTTTCCCAGTCCACTTCTTTACAGTTGAAATCTCCTACTAATATCACTTTTCTCCTTTCTTTAACGATTCTCATTAGACTCCTTATTGTGTCATCTATCATGTCTTTATATTCTTGATTGGTCCATGAATTTGTTTTTGGTGGCACATATGTTACAATGATTGTTATCTCTTTTTTATTAATATGCATCTTAATATACAATACTTCTGCTTTTCCTTCCCACATTCCACTTGATTGATCACTATCTCCTTCCTTAACATTATCATGACTCCTCCTCCTCCTTTACCCACTCTGTCTCTTCTCCATACATTATACCTATTATCCAAGACTATTTTGATTGCCTCATTTAGTTTTGTTTCAGCCAGGCATACAATATCTGGATTTTCTTTCCTTATGTAATCTCTTAATTCTAATTTACTTGATAAAACCCGTCTATGTTCGTATACATCATTTTTAGTCTTTTGCCTTTATCATTTTTAGTTAAACTTGTTCCACTTTTTCTCTTCCTTCTCGTTTATATACCATTTCCTTATCCTGTCTCCTAGAATTCTCCAAAAATGCCTTCTTCTCCTCTTCTGACCTTTCATTATTCTTTTCCTTACTGCTGCTGCCAGTTCATTGTATCTCTTCCTTTCTTCCTCATTTCTATTTTTCTTTATATAGATATCCTTGCAGCCTTCTGTTTCTCTAAGTTTTGTTGTTCTATATAATATTTCTTCTGTTGCTGCTTGTGATTTTAGTAATATTTTAATTGGTCTCGTTTTCCTTCTTGATATGGTCCCATTCTGTTTATTTCTTCTACTTCCTCTTCCAAGTTCTGCCTATCTTCGTCATTAAGATTCTTCAGTAGGTCTTTGACTGATTTCATTTCTTCTTTTTCTTTTTGGTCTATATTTTATATTTTTTTCTTTTATTCCAAATACGACTACACTCTTCTTTTTTTCTGCAATTTCTCTAACTAGATTTTCTTTTGTCTTGAGGACTCCTATCATTTTGTTTGTCATATTTTCTTCTTTTTCTTTAAGTTGTTCTTGAATCACCTCCTGAAAATCGGCCTTATCTTTCTTATCTTGGACTCTCCATGCTTGTACTTCTTTTTTAATCACGTTCTGTACTCTTTCCTCTTCCTTGTTTACTAGATCTTTCAGCTTCTCCTTTTCTTTCTCGGCTTTACCGAGTCCTTCTTCCATCTGCTTCTTGTAGTTAGCTACTTCCTTTTTTAGTTCTTCGTTTTCCGCTCTTAGCCTAGCTTCATTTTCTTCCACTTTTCTTATCCTTTCTCTCAGTCTTATAAACTCCATTTCCTGTTCTTTATTCTCTTTCATTTCCATCTTCTCCTTTATCAGTTTATCTAGTTTACATTCAATATTTGACACTCTCTTAAGTAGTGAAGTTGTCGTCGTATCGAACCCTTCGAATACGCGTTTTCCCTCACCGTCATAGTCATCATCAGCCCCTTCTCTATCCTCATGTCTGCATTTGGATGGAATATCTTTTTCACTCATTATTCTTTAATAATTGATTTCATGGAGAAAAAAAAAATGAGTCCACACTACCTGCCCAGGCCACTGTAAATACTATACAACAGGTGTAGTGAAGATTAGCTGATCATCGGAATTGCGCCAGTGCGTCCGCCCACAACCGTGTCTCTCGAATGTGTGTGTGTGTGTGTGTGTGTGTGTGTGTGTGTGTTTCACTGTTTGATCTGCTGCAGTCTCTGACGAGACAGCCAGACATTACCCTACGAAACGAGCTCAGAGCTCATTATTTCCGATCTTTGGATAGGCCTGAGACCAGGCACACACCACACCGGGACAACAAGGTCACAATTCCTTGATTTACATCCCGTACCTACTCACTGCTAGGTGAACAGGCGCTACACGTGAAAGGAGACACACCCAAATATCTCCACCCGGCCTGAATTGAACTGTCTCTGGCTTGTGAAGCCAGCGTTCTAACCACTGAGCTACCGGGTGTATTTACCTAGTTGTATTTACCTAGTTGTAGTTTTACAGGGCCTGGGCTTTATGCTCGTGTGGTCCCGTCTCCATATCTACACTTATCCAATTTTACTTTAAAAGTGTGCACACTCATTGCAGACACTACTTCTTCATCTAAACTGTTCCACGTCTCAATACATCTCTGGAAACTATATTTTTAATATCTCTCAGACATCTTCCCTTTCTCAGCTTTTTACTATGCGATCTTGTGCTTCTGTCATATTCTTGTCTCAGGATCAGTTTCTCATTATCCACTTGGTCCATTCCGTTGATCAATTTATAGACTTGTATCAGGTCTCCTCTCTCTTCTTTGTTCCAAGGTTGGTAGATCCATAGCCTTTAGTCTCTCCTCATATGTCATCCCTTCAAGTTCTGGGACCATTCTTGTAGCCATTTTTTTGTAGCCTCTCCAATTTCCTTATGTGTTTCTTTTTATGAGGGGTCCACACTACTCCTGCATATTTCAATCTGGGTCTTATTATAGTATTTATTTATGTGTGTGTGTGTGTGTGTGTGTGTGTGTGTGTGTGTGTGTGTGTGTATACACCTGCTGGCTTCACAAAACCTATATTCTAGAGTCCAGACATCTGAGTCATTTTGAAGATCAAGTGGTTTGGGTAACCAGTGTCTCACCCACCAAATGTTCAAAGACGTGTTTACATTTAGGCTGATCTTTCTTGAGGATCCTCCGACCTGACTCATACATGACTTTATGTGCCATCCCTAATACCCCGTCAAGCTCAATAATAAACAAGTGAAGAATGTATTTATTACATGTTCTGTACAAAACCTACATGATTTGGTGTTAATTTCAGACTATAAAAGCTGGCCAGCATGACGACTACGTAGAAAGACTACAAGCCTTGTCAGGGGAAGAGCAGTGTAAAAGATTGTTCCAGGGATCCCTGCTTGGCCCTGTGCCTTTCATCAAGGATCAAAATTCCCCACTAGATATCACAGGTTCGTGCTTAACAAGGGGAAAGTTTTAGACGCTCGTTCACAATGTAGGAATGGACAAAGTAAAAAAAAATAATAATAATAATAATGATGAAAAATAAAAAATGTAAAATAGATAAAGTTTCACAAAATGTATCAACTTTATTTATTGACATAGTGGAGAGTCAGTTTTTTACCTTAAGTATTTGTAACAATTATTGAATAATACAATGAGGCAAAAGCATTGTGAACATGTTATTGGTTATGTAAATAGATAGCACCTGGACATGGATATCATCACAGTGTCTTGCTGGTTTGCAGTATATCACAAAACAGAACATTGGCTTTTGTGATGTGTGCATGTGTGCAGGATTCCTTCATGACTCCACATGATTCCTTTCAGGCTTGGGATGCAGAACAAACAAGACTCTCTCCTTCCTGGCGGTGGATTCCCTGCACCACCAGGACATGGCCAGCAGACTCGGAGTGAACCTCTCATCCCGTGACCCACCCAACACTGCTGCAGTCATTGTGGACGTGGAGAGAGAGGCTCACTTCATCCTGGATGCCAGCCTGTCCAAGCACACTCTGGCAGCCTTCATCCTCAACTACACTCATGGACTTCTTGACAGGTGAGGTGGTGCTGCAGCTTACTTTCCTTGCTTCACACCACTTATTTGTTTATTTCAATAGTGCATTGCTTCCATTCTTTCCCTTCATCAGTGCTGATGAGATAGTAGAATTTTTATCAGTTATTTTGTTTTACTCCAAACTAACTTACAAAGTTCAGTTATGATTTATTCAAACTGTCATGTTTTGCTATGCTCCCTTCTTGTCATCCTTTAAAATATTTTTTTCTTTGACAAGTATCAATTTGGATTTTTTTTATGTAGATATCCTTTTGTTGATTTCTTATATTTTCAATATTCAGATGTTACTGAAACCAAGATGACATGCTTGTAGTTGTGTTGTTAATGAGGCTCAGTTAGAACTTTCATTTTACTGTTCTTTTTGGAAGCTGAATTTAGCAGTTTTCATTTTGGTTTAGTGTCTCATTGTCTGATTAATTAATTATCTAATTAATTACCTCATTGTAACAAGGCATGTGCCAGGCTGACTCAAATTACTATTCATGTGATATGTGTTGCGTGTAATGTGTGCTGTTTCTCATGAGTGAAAGTGCAAGTATTTTAACCAAATGGCAGGAATAAAGAATTAAGGAGAGGTACAGATTTTAGAATCCTGTGGAAGCAACATATATTTTGTGCTGTAAAAACTGTTGCATTCTAGAACCTTGGTGAGTGGGAAAAAAGAAATGACACACTGTGGTACTTCCCAAATGTGCATCCAGGAACTGACAGCTGAAAATTACTTCAAGGTCACACAGCAGACAGGCAAGGTGAGTGAGTGAGTCATTATTCATGTTCTCAGGGATTGTAGGAAGACTGAGGTCAGTTTTCGAGCTGTACTGTTTTTGTTGTTTCTCATCAAATCCTGTGAACTCCAGTAGGCACTGCTTGGGTGGATCCAAAGTTTAACTTAAGTTTTAAAAGAAACTAAGAGTATGTATTTGTAGTTGATTTTCAGCCATTTGGTAATGTAAAAAATAGATAAATAAATAAATAAAAAGTGGTAGAATGATGAGGCATCATTGGCATTTGAGTGAGTGTGTGAGGCATTCCTTTTCCTGGCTGAACAATGCAAGTGATTTTAGGTTTTGAAATTCCACACTAGAACAAAAAATAAGCAAGTGAAAACCAGCCATTTTTAGGAAAGCTACTAATTGTATCTTAAGGAAGATCTGTTGTTGTAAATCCTGTTGTATTATAGAACAATTGAGATTTTAGAAAATACACCGTGAAGAAATTGAGATTTTAAAAAATAAACTGTCAAGAAATTATTAATGAACATTGGTGAGTTCTTTGTTAGATTTCTTTGAAGACAAAATACAATTACAAAGAAGAAAGATAGGGACATCTTAATTTGTAAGCTCATTATTCTAGTATTTATATTAAAAGAAATTTTCCCATGCCAAACAGCCATCACCTTGTGATCAACTCGAACCTCTTTTTTTGTCAATGTAAGAGATTAAAAACTGTATTTGTGTGTGTGTGTATGTGTGTGTTTACCTAGTTGTAGTTTTACAGGGCCTGGGCTTTATGCTCGTGTGGTCCCGTCTCCATATCTACACTTATCCAATTTTTCTTTAAAGCTATGCACACTCTGCTGACACCACTTCCTCACTCAAACTGTTCCAAGTCTCAACACATCTTTGCAGGAAATTATATTTTTTAACATCTCTCAGACATCTTCCCTTCCTCAGTTTTTTACTATGAAATCTTGTGCTTCTAATGTCATATTCTTCTCTCAGAATCAATTTCTCATTATCCACTTGACCCATTCCATTAATCAATTTATAAACTTGTATCAGATCCCCTCTCTCCCTTCTCTGTTCCAAGGTTGGTAGATCCATAGCCTTTAGTCTCTCCTCATATATCATCCCTTCAAATTCTGGAACCATTCTTGTGGCCATTTTTTGTAGTCTCTAACTTCCTTGCTAAAGGTGAACAGCAGACCCGTCACGTTTGACTCGAATATTTATTTCATTCGGTCAAAAACCTGTGAGAACACATTTACGTCAACAAGTACACTGGCAGTTACAAAATCATTTCAACAACGTTTTACAATGACAACTCAGCTTAATTGCTACAATGATAACTTGTCTTAATACCAGAATTACTTTACCTTTACTCATATCTCAATCACATTTCCTACGAAACACCATCTAGAAGCGAATTACAACTAACACAATATAAGCACAAACAGCAGTCATCAAGGTATTATCATATCATTCTCATTACTCGTACATGTGAATGACCAAAGGGGGATGACAGCGAACTTACGTGTTTGGGGTCTTCTATAAGACAAGGGTGAGCTCGACCTTCCTTGCCTGCCGCTTCCTGAGCTGGGGTGTAATCTGGGCCCTCGTTCCTTCGTCATCATCAGGAACTCTCCTATGTTCTTATCTGTCCCGAGCGCCCTCGCAACCCCTAGGAGTCGTACTCTCTCCGTCATGTACGCCCAGCTCAGCATCCCTTCCATTAACGGCCAACAGTTTTGTAAACACATGTGATGGATACTTCTCACCTTTACTCCTATATGTACTCATCATATACTATCCTTGTGATGCTGCTCCACATTTTACTCTTAATCCAGTACCTTAAACTTACACATGCTTTGTTTCTGTGCCACAGCGATAACATTCCTTATGTGTTTCTTTTTATGGGGGATACACACAACTCCTGCATACTCCAATCTGGGTCTTATAATAGTACTTATCAATTTCTTCATCATTTCTTTGTCCATATAATGAAATGCTAATCCAATATTCCTTAGCAAATTATGTCTCTCTGAAAATTCTATCAATATGGGTTACCGGTTGATTGTTTTCTTCCATCGTCACTCCCAAGTCCTTTTCCTTTTTTCCTTTTTCTGGTTCTACTCCATCTCCCATCTTATATATTCCCACTGGTCGTCTTTCACTCTTTCTTATTTCCATGACATAGCTTTTGTCCACATTGAATTCCATCTCCCAATTTTTACTCCATTTCCAGATCTTGTTTATGTCTTCCTGCAGTATTTCACAATCCTCTTTTTGCTTTATAACTCTGCACAGTTTCGCATCATCCGCAAACAGATTTATGTAGCTGTTCACGCCCTCTGGCATGTCGTTTATATATGTGAGAAAAGTATTGGCCCCAATACTGTGCCCCTGTGGCACTCTGCTTTCTACTGCTCTCCACTTGGCTTTCATATCTTTAACTACCATCCTTATTTCTCTCCCCCTCAAATTATTTTCCATCCATCTCAATGTGCTTCCTTTTAAGCCACCCTTCTCCTCTAACTTCCACAGTAATCTTTTATGTGGCACTTTATCAAATGCCTTTTTTAAATCCAAATAAATACAGTCAATCCATCCCTCTCTCTCTTGTACTCTATCAACTATTCTAGAGTAGAAACTCAGTAAATTTGTTACACACGACCGACCTTTTCTAAAACCGAATTGGCTATTTGATAATTTGTTGTCTTCAAGAAACTCCATCCATTGTTTCTTTATTACTCTTTCACACATCTTGCATATTATACTAGTTAGTGATACTGGTCTATAATTTAAAGATTCTTCCTTCCTTCTTTTCTTATATATGGGAACCACCTCAGCTCTTTTCCATTCAACTGGTACTGTTCCATATTCCACACCTTAGCATATTCATTTCTTGCTGCTTTGAAGTTTTCCTTATTTTCTGTATTTCTATTTCTCCTCCACCTTTTCCATGCTCCATCTCTTTTCTCCTTTGCCCTAGCACACCTTTCGTTAAACCAATCTTTCTTTCCTTCTTCTTTAGGTCTATATTTCGGGACATATTCCCTGACTCCTGTTTTGTATATTTCCAAAAATAAGTTATACTTCTCTTGCACCCTCTCTGAGTTTTCCATCTCCTCCCAGTTAACGTTTTTAAAATAGTTCTTGAGGTTTTCAGTATCAGCCTTTTTGTAGTTTAATCAGTCTCCTTTGTATGATTCGTCTCTATCTTCCTTTCCATCTTCTATATCCATTTCTAATATTACATGGTCACTCTTTCCCATGGGCACTTATATCTTATATCATCGTTCATTTGTATACCCCTTGTAAAAACTAGGTCCAATCTCACCAGCTCATCGTTTCCTCTGAATCTTGTGTTTTCCTCTACTCTTTGGTCCATCATATTATCAATCATTAGGTTCATGAATCTATCCCCCCAGGCTTCTTCCCCCATACCACTTTCATAATTTTTTCAGTCCACTTCTTTACAGTTGAAATCTCCTACTAATATCACTTTTCTCCTTTCTTTAATGATTCTCGTTACACTCCTTATTGTGTCATCTATCATGTCTTTATATTCTTGATTGGTCCATGAATTTGGTTTTTTTTTTGGCACATATGTTCCAATGATTGTTAACTCTTTTTTATTAATATGTATCTTAATATACAGTACTTCTGTTTTTCCTTCTCCACACTCCACTTGGTTTACCACCATCTCTTTCCTTAACATCATCATGACTCCTCCTCCTCCTCCTTTACCCATTCTGTCTTTCCTCCATATATTATACCTATTAGTCTATTTTTATTGCCTCATTTAATTTTGTTTCAACCAGGCATACAATATCTGGTTCATCTTTCTTTATATAATCTCTTAATTCTAAATTACTTGATAAAACCCCATCTATGTTTATATACATCATTTCAATATCCAACACTCTCTTAAATAGGGAAGTATTTGCCGTATCAAAACCTTTCAGTGCCCTTTCACCCTCATCAACATATTCATCCTCTTCTTCCATTCTTTCCCTAGCCTCATACCTGCATTTAGATGTAATCTCTTCCTTACTCATGATTCTCAAACACTGTATACATGAAAACGAGTCTACACTACTCCCAGGCCTCTGCAAACACAAACAACAGGTAGTGGGGATCAGCTGATGCTCGGAGCGACGATTACTGTGTCCTTCCTTGTCCGTGTCTCGAGTGTGTGTGTATTTACCTATTTACTTAGTTGTAGTTTTACAGGGCCTGGACTTTACGCTCGTGTGGCCCCGTCTCCATATCTACACTTATCCAATTTTTTCTTTAAAACTATGCACACTCTTTGCTGACACCACTTCCTCACTCAAATTGTTCCAAGTCTCAACACATCTTTGCGGGAAACTATATTTTTTAACATCTCTCAGACATCTTCCATTCCTCAGTTTCTTACTATGCGACCTTGTGCTTCTAATGTCATATTCTTCTCTCAGGATTAGTTTTTCATTATCCACTTAATCCATTCCATTAATCAATTTATAAACTTGTATCAGATCTCCTCTCTCCCTTCTTTCTTCCAGGGTTGGTAGATCCATAGCCTTTAGTCTCTCCTCATATGTCATCCCTTTAAATTCTGGAACCATTCTTGTAGCCATTTTTTGTAGTCTCCAATTTCTTTATGTGTTTCTTTTTATGGGGGTCCACACAACTCCTGCATATTCCAATCTGGGTCTTATTTTAGTACTTATCAATTTCTTCATCGTTTCTTTGTCCATGTAGTGAAATGCTAATCCAATATTCCTTAGCAAATTATATGGCTCTCTGAAAATTCTATCAATATGGCTTACTGGTTGATTGTTTTCTTCCATCGTCACTCCCAAGTCCTTTTACTTTTTCTAGTTCTACTCCATCTCCCATCTTATAGATTCCCACTGGTCATCTTTCACTTTTTCCCATTTCCATGACATGGCTTTTGTCCACATTGAATTCCATCTCCCATTTTTTACTCCATTTCCAGATCTTGTTTATGTCTTCCTGCAGTATTTCACAATCCTCTTTTTGTTTTATAACTCTGCACAGTTTTGCATCTTCCGCAAACAGATTTATGTAGCTGTTCACTCTGGCATGTCGTTTATATATATGAGAAAAAGTATTGGCGCCAATACTGACCCCTGTGGCACTCCGCCGTCTACTGCTCTCCGCTTGGACTTCATATCTTTAACTACCGTCCTTACTTCTCTCCCCCTCAAGTAATTTTCCATCCATCTCAATGTGCTTCCTTTTAAGCCACCCTTCTCCTCTAACTTCCGAAGTAATCTTTCATGTGGCACTTTATTAAACGCCCTTTTTAAATCTAAATAAATGCAGTCAATCCATCCCTATCTCTCTTGTACTTTATCAACTATTCTAGAGTAGAAACTCAATAGATTTGTTACACACGACTGACCTTTTCTAAAACCAAATTGGCTATTTGATAATAATTTGTTGTCTTCAAGAAAGTCAATCCATTGTTTGTTTATTACTCTTTTACACATCTTGCATATTACACTAGTTAGTGATACCGGTCTGTAATTTAAAGGTTCTTCCTTCCTTCCGCTCGTATATATGGGAACCACCTCAGCTCTTTTTCATTCTACTGGTACTGTTCCATTTTCTATTGAGCATTTTATGATGATGTATATAGGACTTGCTAGTTCTTCCCTACATTCTTTCAGTATTCTGCCTGTGACTTCATCCGGTCCCATTGCCTTCTCTCCATCCAGTTCCTTCATTAACTCTTTTATTTCAAGCTTGGTTACTTTAATCTCTTTCATATAGACTCTCTCTATTACCCTGTGGCCTTTCAAATTTGGATTCCTTAGTAAAGACCTCCTGGAATTTATTATTTAATAGTTCTGCCATACTTTTGGGGTCTTCCACTATCCCGTTCTCTCCTTTTAACCTTTCTGTTGTTTCTTTTTGCCTAATTTTTCCATTTATGAATCTGTAGAACAATTTTGGTTGCTCCTTACATTTTTCAACAATGTCCTTTTCAAAGTTCTTTTCCTCTTCATTCCTCACATTAACATATTCATTTCTCGCTGCCTTGAAGTTTTCCTTATTTACTGTATTTCTATTTCTCCTCCACCTTTTCCATGCTCCATCTCTTTTCTCCTTTGCCATAGCACACCTTGCATTAAACCAATCTTTCTTTCCTTCTTCTTTAGGTCTATATTTCAGGACATATTCCCTGACTCCTGTTTTGTATATTTCCAAAAATAAGTTATACTTCTCTTGCACCGTCTCTGAGTTTTCCATCTCCTCCCAGTTTACGTTTTTAAAATAGCTCTTGAGGTTGTCAATATCGGCTTTTCTGTAATTTAATTGGTCTCCTTTGTATGATTCATCTCTATCTTCCTTTCCCTCTTCTCTATGTGTGTATGTGTGTGTGTGTGTGTGTGTGTGTGTGTGTGTGTGTGTGTGTGTGTGCACGCACTAGTGCGCACACTCATGCGTGTGTGTGTTACAGACTGTGGTGGTGCTGCACTACAACAGTAACTGTGTGGCGTGCAGCAGCATAGGACATACATTCCTGACAGTGGCACACACAATGCGCCATATAGCTGACATCACCTTTGCCCGGATCAATGCAGTGGGGAACACACTGCCATGGCACCTGCACTTTGCCAGCCTGCCCACCATCATTGTCCATCCTCCCTTCAGGTATGGTGATCTCAATGTCTCTTTTTAAATAAGAAGAGATGAATGTACATGAGAAATCATCATCTAGTCAAGTAATATAAGAGATTGTTAATTCATAAAGGCTCTAAGTATAGGCAACACCCGCTTAAGGAAGGTTCATACAACGAAATTTCACTACAACGAAGGTTTCCTTTTACTACCATCTGCTCGTTTAACGAACACCAAACTCGCTTTAACGAAATTTTATCCAGGTAATTTTTTCCAAGTTTGAAAGCCCCACCATATCACGCAAGCTGACTGGCTTTTGAATACACCAGCGCCTAATGTGGACAAAACGCGCACCACTCACTCCCCTAGTTCAAAACAATAACATCGTCAGCAGCAGCTCGTCTTCCCTTGCTATACATGCCACTAAAACGCTCTGCAATGTCGCCTAGCGTTGCTAAGAAGACCAGGAAGTCTCTTACTCTCGAAGTGAAGCTGGATATTATTCACAGACATGAGAGGCAAGAAAACTAATTGCATTGCTTCCCACCATGGTTTGACCCCATCTACTGTCTACCATTTTCAAGTCAGCAGACTCTATTAAGAAGGATGGTGAGATCATATCTTCCTTGCAAGCTAAAAGAACCACCTGAACTCGTGACTGTGCAATGAATAAAATGGAAAGCTTTGTGGTAATGTGGTACATAAGTTTTGTATGCGGTACAATGATGCGCCCTTTGTTTACATTCCACAGGTTGCCAGCTAGCATATTTCCCGCTCCACTCTCCCTTCCTTCATAAATTTAAGATCATCAACATTATAAAGTTACATACATACATTAGTGTACATTATAATGACTTAGTCTTAAATTCAACTGCTTAAATGTTTAACTTCATAATTTTACTTTCATTAAACCTTTTACTGTAGTATGATGCACTTTTGCTTTGTTTACTCTCAATGGAAGCTCAAGTCGGGTTAAACTTGTTATAATTGGTCCGCTTAATGAAGGGTTTTTAGGAACGTAACCCCTTCATTAAGCGGGGGTTGCCTGTACATAATTGTTGTTATATAGATGGAGGTATGATAAGAGAAACAGCAAGCTAATCTATTATATTCTGGTGCCTGTTTCTTGGTGGCCATGAAAGAGGAGTCTGCATATGCTTCAGTCTTTAGTTTCTACATTTATGAATTGTGCATTACATATCTGTCTACAAGTTTAAAACACATTGCATTAGATTAGCAGGATGAATCTTTACTGGTCTCTTCTTCCATCCACTAGTAATGGTGTTTGTCATTACAGGAAGTCTGAGAGTCGAGTTTTTGATCTCGCCCATCCCATAACCCCGGCCAGTGTGATATCCTTTATCATGACTGACCTTGGGCCCAGACACCGCCTCACCCTGGCATTGCACGCCTGTGGGGAGCAGTGCCGGGAAGGAGTACTGCATGAGGCTGCCATTGCTTCAACCACGCTCCAGCATAACATCACAGTCTCCACATTGAGGCTTCAGCGAGTTCATGAGAGACTAGTAAAGGCTGTCCCTTTCTCTCAGGCAGCCACTGACTTAAATGATCACGAGCAGCGCTATTATGAGCGGCTGCGGCGTGCCAGGACCCGCCTCATGAAGGACATCAAGACACAGAGGAACAAGCTGGAGCACCTCAGTCACATCCAGAAGCTGCTGTCCAGGCCACTCAATCAGGAGGCTCTGGATAGCATGCGCGTGGAATCATTTAATTACCTTATGGAAAAGCTCTCTGCTGATCCCTCCTCCTCCTCCTCCTCCTCCTCCTCCTCCTCCTCCTCCTCCTCCTCCTCCTCCTCCTCCTCCTCCTCCTCCTCCTCCTCCTCCTCCTCCTCCTCCTCCTCCTCCTCCCAAGATCCTTCCAACTCCAATACAGCCCATGAAGAATTATAGGGGAAGGAAGCCTTAGAGTTACAAGTGATGGAGCCATTTCCTGTGATAAACTTATTTATAGTGAAACTGTATAGGTGGGAATACACACTCATGCACTCATTGTAACACACACACACACACACACACATGGTAGCTCAGTGGTTAGAGCGCTGGTTTCACAAGCCAGAGGACTGGGGGTTCGATTCCCTGGCCGGGTGGAGATATTTGGGTGTGTCTCATTGCACGTGTAGCCCCTGTTCACCTAGCAGTGAGTAGGTACGGGATGTAAATCGAGGAGTTGTGACCTTGTTGTCCCGGTGTGTGTTGTGTGCCTGGTCTCAGGCCTATCCGAAGATCGGAAATAATGAGCTCTGAGCTCGTTCCGTAGGGTAACGTCTGGCTGTCTCGTCAGAGACTGCAGCAGATCAAACAGTGAAACACACACACACACACACACACACACACACACACACACACACACACACACACACACACACACACACACACACACACACACACACATGTGCCTCATGCATCATCCCCTCATCATGAAATGTTTTGTTATGGAGACTTGCATCCTATCTTAAAGACTATGAGCTTTTATTGTGATGTATTAAATGTGAACCTTAATAACAATATCCTCTATTCCCTCCCTCTGTCTAGCTATTCTTGTTATCTAATTATTTATATTAATAGATATATTATTTAGACTTTCTTTGTGTTACAGGTTCTGGAATCTTATGATAAGATTTATATCTTTTGTGTTCTTTTATCAGAGGAAGAAGTGAGGTGGAATGAAGACTGTATGTTTTCAATCTCTAGACAAAAAGAAGGGAATATGCTTGTGCTATGCTACTTGGTTGTGCCAAAATTTCTGTACTGTCAGGGAAATGGTAAGTGATGTTATGGCGGATTGTTTGTGACACATGTGATAGACAAAGGACATTCATATATATATATATATATATATATATATATATATATATATATATATATATATATATATATATATATATATATATATATATATATATATATATATATATATATATATATATATATATATATATATATATATATATATATATATATATATATATATATATATATATATATATATATATATATATATATATATATATATATATATATATATATATATATATATATATATATATATATATATATATATATATATATATATATATATATATATATATATATATATATATATATATATATATATATATATATATATATATATATATATATATATATATATATATATATATATATATATATATATATATATATATATATATATATATATATATATATATATATATATATATATACACACATATATGTATAGAGAAGTGTATTTGTTTGGAATTAAGGTGCATTGTATAATCTTGAGGAATAGTATGTATTATTGTATATTAGAAACTGTTTGATCTTTAAAGGGAGAGAAGGTTTTTTGGTGTTTAGTGAGACCATTGGTGATGACTGGCACTACCTGTCTATCAGCTTACATCTGATGCCACCTTTTCTCAACGATCAACCTGAGGGAATGGCTGAAGAACGAGATAGATAGACAGACAGGTACACCCATCAACAATGTCAGGATTTGGTGAGAATATTTCAGACCCATCAGGAAGCTTAAATGTCAAGAATTATTTGAGGTTTTCATTCTTTTCCACCGTAATAGTTTTGTTCAGAGTAGAAAACACCTAGTCTTAGAAAACAAGGATACCATTCCTTGCAAACTCTGGTGGCAGCCTTCCTAGGTTTGCTTATTTGCTCAAGACATGGTAATCTTCATACCAAAATCCATATACACACTTTTAATCACTTTCAAATAATAATGTGTTTTCCTGCCCATCTCTCTCTCTCTCTCTCTCTCTCTCTCTCTCTCTCTCTCTCTCTCTCTCTCTCTCTCTCTCTCTCTCTCTCTCTCTCTCTCTCTCTCTCTCTCTCTCTCTCTCATACAACAGGTATTGCATTTTTTTTTCTCATTTTATCATATTTTTCCTTATTACACTTTTGTCAACGTCCATTTTGTATAAAGTACTCAGGGAATTCTTGAGTATAGAGTTATCAAGAAGATGGGTGTTTGATTCTCCATGATGTCTCAATAAACATGTTTTTACCATAGATCAACTGTTCACTAGTGGCCTACAGCCACATCATCAAGCTCTCATGGATCTTGTGATTTCCATCAGTGCTTCTTTATTCTTTTTTCATTTTTATAGTACTTTGAGATACATTTCATCTGAACCTGATGATTAAAGCCTTTTTGCCTATCTTGGTTATGAAATTGGGAAAAAAATATGTTTGCTTTCATTTCCTGTGTGTTTTTCCTGAATGAAAACCGTTAAGAAATGAAATTTTATTCATCCCTTACCAAGAAGTACCTAGCTATCACATATCCCAAATAAACTGTTAATTCTCAATTTTCATTCTGTACTACACTTAGAAAAAAAAAAATTGTTCTTTTGTTAACATCATGCCACTTCTAAATGACCATTATTTTTCCCTATGCCTGTAACCTCTTGTATTTACTTATGTTCAATCCTATATGCAGTTCTAGTCTACCAGGCTGTTAGAATATATTTTTTTTTATCTACTTATTCTATAATGTGGAATGGGCATCAGCATCTCTTAAATGCTCATTGATTTTCCATAACTTGTGTTTGGGTTTTTCGTCCAGTTTCCAGAGTTTATCAGCAGTGCTAGGGTGGTCCTTCCTAACAGAAAAATTTTGGTCTGAAATTTAGGAAGTATTGTAGTACCTTGTGTGTGCCCTCTAGGAGTGAGAGAGAGAGAGGAAGGAGCTGAGTATGAGTTAAGGCATAAGACTTAGACATTATTATTATTATTTTTTTATCTATCTCATTCTTTAGATTAAATTTTAGACTTGTTTCCTAAATCTGTATAGCTATTTTTGTTTCCATTATATTTTTGTTAGATAATAACGTGCAGATTGCATTATACTATTGATACAATTATTGTCACCAACCCTTATTATTTTATATATAGAGGAATTGGCTGCCAGAATGAGAAAAATGAATGCAGAAGTAAGCGTGGGATATGTCTGTCTTATTATGCAGTTATGAGTGAATCAGCAGATGAGCTCCAAAGTATATTCTGTGTTGAAGATGCATATCGAAGATACTTTCAAGTGAGATTTGGCAGTGAAAAAAAAAAATAAAAATAATGGCTTGCGAATAGATCACAGAATGAAAGAAATTCAATGTGGAGACTGGGAGATACATAGCGAGGTGCAACAGACTGGTGAATACAAATATTTAGGGATATAGATGAATCTGAATGGTTGTGTGGTTGAAGAATGAAAAGAACACTGGGTAAGTGGACTAGAAAGTACAGCAGGAGTGACAGCGAGCAAGAATGATGTGCTGCGAGTAGTTTGGAAGAGCATGGTTGTTGCGGGCACGGTCTAGATATAGGTCTTCCATCCCCACATCCACGGTCACATGTCTATGACTCGTGTGGGCCCCGGCCCCCCAGGTCGGTGTGATGCAGGGGCCCAGTAAGCCAGTCAGACCCTGATCTCTGCCTGCGTCACACGGGCCCAAGCAACCATGCGCCAATCCATAATCTGACCACCATTTTGAGACCAATTTTTATTTCCTCTTTATAATGCCCAATAGTTGTGCTGTGCGTTGCTGCCATAATACGAAAAGAAAGACAAAACCACACTTACATTGCACTTTTCTATACACTCATCTAACTCATCCAGAATTAGCTCAAAGTAGTTATTTTTGTTCCTACGAACATTCTTAGGCAAAAACACTAATTTTCCAAGACCATGATAAGAAAAACAACCCCACACCATCAAAGAATGTGGGTGTATTACTATGTGTGTTTTGTAGCAAGTCTATTGGTTAGGTGAGCATGTAAGGAAGGTTTTGAAACTCCGCGGCAACTCCGGTATCCCAAGTTTCACATATCTTCGCACAGTCCTTTCACTCACTCTAACCAGTAAAGCAGGGTTCCTGGCCTTAAATTCCTTGCTGTGTATGCGAAAATTGGCCTTAAGCTATCTTCGAATAATGTTCAGAGTTCTCTGGGTCACACTGCGCTTACGCCCTTGTGAGGTGGTGGCGAAGCGTCTCTTCCTCCCTCACGATAAATTTTGGTCCAACGTTGAAAAGTTCTTAGAGTTATGCCAGTGTTCGCGGCAATTTCTTGATTTGACATTCTCCCTCACAAAGGCAGAGATAACTGAAATTTGGGTCTTACTAATTAGTTTTCTAGGTCCCATAATAAGTAGTAACAGGGCAGAATGGTAAGCTCACGCATCAACAAAAAGGGGCCGTGAGAAAGAAAATTCAAATTCAAGCATATGAACGACAGGCGAACGTTGATTGGGGCTCACGTGAGGTATATGCGCGGCCGAGACCAAAATAAGCCAACCTTTGTTGTTGTTTAGGTTTGTCAGCATCTGCTGACACGGGCTCTGTAGAGCCCGTCAAGGTAGGGACGGATTAGTACGAGGCTGTTAAAATAACAGTGGCGGTGGTGGGTAGTTGGTGACAATGTGTGCGAGAAGGCACACATTGTTACCAGCGTCCTCATAAGCCAACCGGATGGAAGACTTGTAAATCTAGACCAAGGTTGCCACTTTGTGGGATTTTCCCACAAATCTGTGGGAGAAACAGAGCTACTTGGGAGGTGTCGTGGGAACTAAGATTATGTGAGAATTTCGTGGAAATTTTTGTAAATTCATGGAAATTTGACAAAAATGTTGAATAATGTTTAATATATGCAGAGAGAGAGACGTGGTGAGGGATGGATGGGATGTTGGGAGGGCGCGGTGTGGAGGTGTTGGGTGACAAACCGACTGTGTACAGTTCATGTATGAATTCTCAGCCGACGAGAGACTCCCTACCGCGCGCCTCGCCCCTCAGCAGAGTTTAGTTATTCGCAGACAGTAGTACCAGTTAGACATCAACATGAGTGATAAGAAATCGTATTCTCAGAGGTACCAGACTGTATGGGAGCATGATTCACGATTCAAAGGTAAATACAAGTAGATGCAATGAAAGGAGTTCCCTTACCCCTTGATGAGTGGCCACAAACGAGCAAGGTAAACATTGTATCATTTTGGGCAGAAGTAAGCGAAAAAAAAAAAATGCAGGAGAGAAAGTTTATCCAAATGTATCATCATTCATTGGCTTTGGCTTTACTGTCACTTCCCTTCTCAAATGCATCGGTGGAAAGTCTTTTCGAGAATGAATAATATTCATTCAGTCACGAAATCGACTACATGTCAGATTTGTTGAGGCAATTCTTCAAATCACATATGGGCTAATGCGAAGTAACAAAAATTAATCATGTGCTACCTTTACGCCATCAGAAATAATGGTAAAAAAGATTTAATGCTAAAGATACTGGTTGGAAGGAAGTGGAAGATGAATGGCTGGTAGATTAGGTAATAGGAATAGTGAGGTAAACATGTAATGAAAATAATGTACATGTGATGATATATGCTACATAAATAATGTATAAAGTAACATGTTAAACTTTCTCTATCCTTAATTAAATTTGTGGGATTTTTTTGTTAGAATTGTTTTCATGACGTGGGAAATCTGTGGGAGAAATGAAGCCCATCTATAGGAATTTGACAATTTTGAAGAGGCAACCCTGATCTAGACCGTGCATGGTTGATTTGATTTATTTTACTCATTTTTATCCAGTCACTGATGTAATTACTTCAGCAGGTGTGTGAGAGAAAGATTGACATACAGGTGTGACTATCATTGTTTAAAGTTATCCACAGTTCTGTCCATCTTAATTATCCCTTTCATTCAATCTTTAGGCATTCCTTTTACTCGTGTATGAATTCCATAACGATATAATGTCTTGGGAGGCATGGACATATTGACAGTATATATTTCACTGACGAACTCTATGGACGCTAGGATGTACTGTTCCATAGCTGGTCGGAGCGCAGCCGGGAGGACAGTTGGTATGGTTGTGGCTGCTCCTCGCCCCTGCAGGAGGTCAAAGGTTATACAAGGTTAAATAAGGTCACACACAGACAGCAGCAGGATGTGTGAAGGTACGTGGGAGTGATATTGATGGGTAGATAATGTGATAATGAATCCTCCATGATATCCATAGGAGCAAAAAAAAAAAATAAATAAAAAAAAAAAAAAAAAAAAAAGAACAATGGATGGCTAGTATAGGTGCAGGGAAAATAAGACAACTACAACAACTCAAAGAGAACAGCACCTAAAAATTAATTCAGTTTACGCTTAAATGCTAGCAATGAAGAAGCAGATACAACCTCCTCAGGGAAAAGAATTCCAAGGCCCAATAATTCTGACAGAAAGATCGTGCTCTCATATCAGTTATATGAAGGGCATGCTGCGGTCGAGATTTAGTAAATTATGACGATTTTTTTTTTCCAATTCCTGCATATTATTGTTGGAAAAACATTCAAAATTCATATGGTATATGAATCATGGTCCTATACGTATGGCAACACTCATTCTGACGCGTTTAAGGGACATGAGTAGCATATGCCACGAGGTACGTGGGCGTTTTTTTTTTTTTTTTTTTTTACATTACAAGGGCACTGGCCAAGGGCAAACAAAGTGTTGGAAAAAAAAAATCCCGCTGGTTGCCAGGCCCTGTTAAGAAGAAAGTAGAAAGAGAAAAACAAAAAATCTAAAAGGAGGGTCCAGTTAACGTAAGAGGTGTCTTGACACTCCTCTTTTGAAAGAGTTTAAGTCATAGGCAGGTGGAAATACAGACACAGGTAGAGAGTTCCAGAGTTTACCAGTGTAGGGAATGAAGGAGTGAAGATACTGGTTAACTCTTGCATTAGGAAGATGGACAGAATAGGGATGAGAAGAAGTAGAGAGTCTTGTGCAGCGAGGCCGCAGGAGGGGAAGGCATGCAGTTAGCAAGTTCAGAAGAGCAGACAGCATGAAAACAGCGGTAGAAGACAGATAAAGATGCAACATTGCGGCGGTGACTTAAAGAATCAAGACAGTCAGTTAGAGGAGAAGAGTTGATAAGACGAAAAGCTTTAGATTCCACCTTGTTTAGTAAAGCTGTGTGTGGATCCCCAGACATGAGAGCCATACTCCATACACGGGCGGATAAGGCCCTTGTACAGAGCAAGCAGCTGGGAGGAGAGAAAAATGGACGAAGACGCCATAGGACACCTAACTTCTTGGAAGCTGATTTAGCAAGAGTAGAGATGTGAAATTTCCAGTTTAGATTTTTAGTGAAGGATAGACCGAGTGTGTTTAATGTAGAGGAGAGGGAAGTTGAGTGTTATTGAAGAAGAGAGGATAGTTGTCTGGAAGGTTATGTCGAGTAGATAGTTGTAGAAATTGAGTTTTTGAGGCATTGAACAAAACCAGGTTTTCTCTGCCCCAATCAGAAACAAGTGAAAGATCAGAAGTTAGGCGTCCTATAGCATCTCGCCTTGAGTCATTTAATTGTTGTTGGGTTGGGCGTCTGTTGAACGCTGTTGAATAATGCAGGGTGGTATCATCAGCATAGGAGTGGATAGGGCATTGAGTCAGATTTAGGAGATCATTGATGAATAATAGAAAGAGAGTGGGTGATAGGACAGAACCCTGTGGAACACCACTGTTGATAGTTTTAGGGAAGAACAGTGACCGTCTACTACAGCAGCAATAGAACGATCGGAAAGGAAACTGGAGATGAAGGTACAGAGAGAAGGATAGAATCCGTAGGAGGGTAGTTTAGAAATTAAAGATTTGTGCCAGACTCTATCGAAGGCTTTCGATATGTCAAGGCCGACAGCAAAGGTTTCACCGAAGTCCCTAAAAGAGGATGACCAAGATTCAGTTAGGAAAGTAAGAAGATCACCAGTAGATCTGCCTTTACGGAAACCATACTGGCAATCAGAGAGAAGGTTGTGAGCTGATAGATGCCTCATTATCTTCCTATTAAGGATAGACTCAAAGGCTTTAGAAAGGCAGGAAATCAAAGCTATAGGGCGGTAGTTAGAAGGATTGGAGTGGTCACCTTTTTTAGGGACAGGTTGAATGTGAGCAAACTTCCAGCAAGAAGGATAAATAGAAGTAGAGAGACACAGATGAAAGAGTTTGACCAGGCAGTGAGCGAGTTCGGAAGCACAGTTTTTGAGAACAACAGGAGGGACTCCATCCGGACCGTAAGCCTTCCGAGAATCAAGGCCAGAGAGGGCCAGGAAAACGTCTTTATAAAGAATTTTAATTTTAGGGATGAAGTAGTCAGAGGGTGGAGGAGTAGGAGGAATATGCCCAGAATCATCCAAAGTTGAGTTGGTAGCAAAGGTTTGAGCGAAGAGTTCAGCTTTAGAAAAGAAGAGACAGCTGTAGAGCCATCTGGATGAAGTAAAGGAGGAAAGACGAAGAAGTAAAGTTGTTAGAGATATTATTGGCTAGATGCCAGAAATCTCGAGAGGAGTTAGAATTGGAAAGACTTTGACATTTTCTATTGATGAAAGAGTTTTAGTAAGTTGGAGAATAGATTTGGCATGATTACGGGCAGAAATATATAGGGCATGAGTTTCAGCAGTTGGATGGCTACGGAACCGTTTGTGAGCCGCCTCTCTATCATTGACAGCACGAGAACAAGCAGAGTTAAACCAAGGCTTTTTAGCTTTAGGGTTAGAGAAAGTATGAGGAATGTATAGCTCCATGCCAGAGATAATCACCTCTGTTATGCGCTCGGCACAAAGAGAAGGATCTCTGACATGAAAACAATAATCATCCCAAGGAAATCAGAATAGTACTGCCTTAGTTCCTCCCACTTAGCAGAGTTAAAATGCCAGAAGCACCTCCGCTTAGGCGGGTCCTGAGGCTGCACTGGAGTGATAGAACTGGTAACGGAAATTAGATTGTGGTCGGAGGAGCCCAACGGAGAGGAAAGTTTAACAGAGTAAGCAGAAGGGTTGGAGGTTAGGAAAAGATCAAGAATGTTGGGCGTGTCTCCAAGGCGGTCAGGAATACGGGTAGGGAACTTCACTAGCTGCTCTAGGTCATGAAGGATAGCAAAGTTGAAGGTTTGTTCACCAGGTTGGTCAGTGAAAGAAGATGAAAGCCAAAGCTGGTGGTGAACATTGAAATCCCTAAAATGGAGATCTCAGCAAAAGGAAAGTGAGATAAGATGTGCTCCACCTTGGAAGTCAAATAGTCAAAGAATTTTACATAGTCAGAGGAATTAGGTGAGAGGTATACAGCACAGATGAATTTAGTTAGAGAGTGACATTGAAGTCTTAGCCAGATGGTAGAAAATTCTGAAGATTCAAGATTGTGGGCACGAGAGCAAGTGGTGTCGTTACGCACGTATGCGCAACATCCAGCTTTGGATTGAAAATGAGGATAGAGCAAGTAGGAGGGAACAGAAAAGGGGCTGCTGTCAGTAGTCACAGACAACTGTGTTTCGGTTAGGAAGAGAAGATGAGGTTTAGTAGAGGAGAGGTGGTGTTCCACAGATTGAAAATTAGAACGAAGGCCACGAATGTTGCAGAAATTGATAGTGAAAGTATTAGATGAAGTGTCAAGACACCCAAGGTCGACAGCAGAGGGCAGTCCGACCTGGGGACATTTATGGTCCCTCCCAGAGGGGACTCCGAGGCAGGGCGTGGTGAAGCCATTATTAAATTTTGATTTGAAGAGAGTGTAAAAGTGTAAGGTGTTGTAGTGTAGTGTAGGAAGTAGTAGAAGTTGTCTTTAGAGGGCAGGCTGCAGCTGCTCAATTGTATAAATGAGACCACAAAGGGAACCGGGAAGAGAGGACACGGGGAATCACTCAGTCTGCAGCACTGCCTACATCCCCGTAAGTACCTCTCCTGGAGTATTCCACCGGGCGGCAGGTGACTACTGCCTACTCCATATAATGACGCAATAAACACTCTAAACATTGTAGTATATTGCCTGTTTTTCCTTGTCATTTTACTACTGATATGTCTCTATGGTGAGGCTCCACCCATCAAATCGCTCGCCTCCTTCCCGCCTTGCCATACACCATCCTGCTAGTGCAGCAAAGGTGAAGTAAGAGCTAGGCTACGTCATGATCCTGCTTGCAAGCTCTCTTACGCTTTTTTTTTTTTTTTTTTTTTTTTCTTTATTATTATTATTACTCCTTACTGATCTTCTTACTGCAACATGGGGAATAAACAAAATAGGCTATAGCAGTTGAAGAAGATGTGAGGGATGAAGAAAAAAGAAAAGAGAATAGGAGATTTAATGAAAAGAGGGAATTAAGAGATGTTGGCTCAGTGGCAGATGAAGCTGAGGTGCTTGGCAAGACAGGGAAGGAGATTTTGGAGGAAAGGGACAAGAAGAGGATCTTAATTTCGATAGCATAAGCAAAGAAGATGAAATCAAGGAAAAGAAAATTACATGAGGAGGAGAAGAGGCAAGCAGAGGGAGAAACGTACGTACCTGGAGGCGACGATCTTGATTAGGACCAAAAAATTTACTTGTGGAGGATTATGTTTCATAGAGAACAGGGAAGCTGCCTACTGACGATTAAAATAAACCATAGTTCTATGAAATACCATTCTTAGGACGCCCACCCGTGAGTTAAATCTACCGGCAAAGGCACAAAGAACCAGCAGAGCCAGTAATTCTGATGGTGTCACCACAAGGTAAACACCTCCCGAAATGATCGAAGTACTAAATATGGGAATAATTAGGTCATTCTTTGTGTGCAGTTTCTCTGTAGATCAACACACAATAAATTTACTAATTTTGATAAACACATAGCGTGGGTGTTAAACTTTTAAAACTTTAAAGACCCATATCTCAAAACATGATTTTTTGATATTTATAAAACTGTATAAAATCAACCATTATACATGTTGCCTTGAAACTTGGTGTACTTAGTGACAGAGATAGGGGTAACATTTTGTCAGGCCGGTTTTTCCCTAAAGTGATTAGACAGTTTTGAATGAGGCAAAATAACTTCTTTTCGTGCTGTTTTGATGACGTCATGAAATCAGAAAACCTTAAAAAATCATATCTCATGATGTATGGAGAAATAAAGAAAATAGATAAATAAAAAGAGTTCTCTACGTTTCTTTAGGCATCTTTCAAGTATGTCCATGCCAAAGCACATTAAAAAAAAATAGAAATAAGGCCTGTATGACAATTTGAATGCAACTCTATGCATGGCGTCATGAAGTCATGCCATCTATCATATTCACATTCGTACACATCAAAGACAACCAGTAGCTAATAATATTATGAAAATTTCAAGTCATAAATCCTGTAACTTTTTTTTATTTTTATTTATTTATTTATTATTATTTTTTTTTTTTTCAAATCTCGACGCAATGTTCCCGGAACCCACAACAGAATAGTTTAGTACAGATTTGCCTGGTAATGATGCGGGACGTCTAATTATCTGTGATGCAGTCACTCTGTCGAGATTGTACCGCATGGATACCTTGGAATCGCCTCAAAATTGAAGGAAACCATATACGGACCAGCATTGTTTTCGGCAAAAAAGTGGCATTTAATCGAAAAGGCATAAGAGCCGTGACGTCACAAGTGATCTTGATCTTGATCTTGATGTTATAGGCCAAAACATGTGGATATTTGAGTTATTTTTGACGTATTTGTACATCATGAATAATGTTTGATGATGAATGGACGAAGTATTATGGAGGGAATATGGATTTAGGAGTAGTGATAGACAGAACTATGAAATTTTCAAAGCAATGTTTAGAAGCAAGAAATAGGGCAAATAGGATCCTGGGTTTTATAAATAGAAATGTTAGTTATAAAAGTAAGGAAGTGGTGCGTAGCTTATATAATTCCTATGTTAGGCCCCATTTAGAGTATTGCATACAGGCCTGGTCACCCCACTATAGGCAGGATATCAACATGTTAGAAGCAGTTTAGAGAAGAACAACTAGGATGATACCAACATTAAAGCGCCTGGAGTATAGAGATAGATTAAAGGAATTAAACATGTTTTCATTTGAGAGGAGATGTATAAGAGGGGATATGATAGAGTTATTTAAAATGTTTTCAGATACGAACTACATAGATGTGAGATCTTTCTTTACCTTAGAGGAGGGAAATAGGACTAGAAATCATGGCAGGAAGATTAGAAAGCAAGGCTGCAGGTTAGATATAAGAAAATATTTCTTTAGTCATAGAGTGGTAGACTTCTGGAATGCATTGCCAGAGACGGTTGTAAATAGCACTAGTTTACCAATGTTTAAAAACAGATTAGATAAGCACTTAAATTTATTAGATTTATGATTATGTATAGCACTGCATGATAGTTTTTATAAGAAATTTACTATAGTTAAACAAGACATGATCACCATGTATGGGGATCACAAATTGTAGAGGATTTCGCTGCAGGACTTACCCCTGTTAATGGGCCAAATATTTAGAATTAGTATATAATGTATTGTGTACTTGTAAGTGTATCTTTAAGTACTGATGACGAGGTCGCTGTGCGACAGATACAGGATAACCTAGATGGGCCCTGGTGGCCCTTTGTTATCCTATTATTTATGTTATGTTATATGTTATGTTATTAGTGACATGGGCATCTACAATAGTGAAAGAAATGTTATATAATGTATATGCGAATACTGTGATGATAAATGTGGATATGGCAAGTAGCCCCCGTGTTTATCGCCCTTTGTGCTAACGGTTTGAGTCTGGTGTGACGTAGCGAGGTATCAGAGACTTTTCAGAGTACGATACAACAAGAGGTGGTGCGTTGCTGGGAACGAGGGAGTGTGAGTGTCAGGAAGGGAGACCTGTTTGGTGGGGTGGCGCGGAAACGGATCACCTAATAGTATCGCAGCCACACCTGCGCTGCTCATGCATCTAGAGCAAGGCTGGAAAGTGGAAACCGGATCGGGGAAACTCCACTACACTACACCGGGGGAGAGAGTGGGAAAAAAAAAAAAAAAAGTTGGCGTAAATTTTTGTTATGTGGCGCTTTTGAATTTTTTTTTATTGTTATTATTGTTATTATTATTATTATTATTATTATTATTATTATTATTATTATTATTATTATTATTATTATTATTATTATTAATTATTATTATTATTATTATTATGTAAAAGATTGGAATGCAAAGCATTCCAATCTTTTACATTGGTAAAACTGCCGCTTCCCCATGGACAATACATGTACTCGTACATGCATCAGGTCTGAAATACTCTTTCAAAACTTGCTGTTGTGTATGGTAACTAAACCTTTGTCCGCCAACAAACAATCCCATCCAAAAAGTACAGCCTAATTTCAAACTGCAAAAAATTTCCCCCTGCAGTTATTCAGTACTGTCATTATTGAGGAAAAGAAGTTAGCCATCCCTTATATTACTCAAGTATCAGGTTCATAACTCACTATGCATACATGTACATGTACGTCCCTTTATCTAGACGCAAAGCATGGCATCAATCCCTAGTTCCGAAAAACTCTGGATCGCAGCATGCCCTTAAGTAACTTACTGTGACATCTAGTGCGGTCACTGTCTACCCTCATGAACAGGTGAGCAAGGTAAGGCCGGTGGCCATTCATAATCTTCCAAACCATAATGAGACCGGCTCGGAATATCTTTCCTTTAATAGAAAATAAATTTAGAAATGCTCCTTGGTATACGTACATTCATAACGACAACTGATGGTCGTGTTTGCTCTGGTTGGGATATCAGTCAGTGAATATGCAACTCAAGATGGATTCTCCAGTCTGTACTGGCTAAAAGGAACTGTATAGGTACTATTTATCCATTCAAGTTTCCTTCTTAGTTCCACATCACTTTTCCATCCTTCCTTCTTGGTCAAATTCACACGTACTCTATTCATCTCTTTCCTTCCTTCTCTAGCTGATTATCATCCTTCGCTCCGCTCTGTGTCTCTGCATTTGCTTCCTTCGTTCCTTCTTCCTTCCTTCCCCGTAGTATTCTAAATGGGTGCCGGAACCACTACACAAATATAAGAACAATGAAACAATGCAAGACAATGTTAGCATTATCAGTGAAACCTCACAACAACAAAAATAGATAAATAGAATAGATAAGTATTTGAGGAAGTAGTAGACACCTACCAAAGCAATAATTTACTCACAGTTAGGTCTAATAGCACTTGTCCAAGGGGTGCTGTGAACTTTCCATTAAAGCTAGCTGTGATCTCACTGAACGTTTCCCTTTGTGTCTCAACAACTCAATGGGGGGAAGTCACAGTCTACCCTCTAAAGACAACTCTCGATCCTTCTTCACACAAAACTATAAGCATTTACCACACATACACCCTTCACATAAAGTTAAAAAAAAAAAAAAAAAAATGTCCCCAGGTCGAACTCCTCTGATGATGACCCAAAATGTCTTGACACCTCCCTCCCTCAGCTTTTTCTACATTAATTCCTGCAACATTCGTGGTCTTCGATCTAATTTTCAATCTGTGGAACACCACCTCTCCTCTACTGAACCTCATCTTTTCCTCACTGAAACACAGCTGTCTGATGCTATTTACAGTAGCCCCCTCTCTCTTCCCTCCTACTTTCTCTATTCTCATTCTCGTTCTAAAACTGGATGTTGTGTCTATGTGCGCAACAACTTAACTTGCTCTCGTGCCTACACTCTTGAATCTTCCGAGTTTTCCATCATCTGGCTTCGACACAGGAAATTACTTGTCGCACAGTTAGTCGGATGCTATGCACGGGCTCTGACTCTCTAAAGGGATAACTGACCCCCCTGTATCATGATCCTCGCACTCCTACAACACCATACCTCAGGAAGATCTTGGGAGTACTGACAAGTGTAGGTGTAGTCGAGGCTTGTATTAACGTTGTTATGTCACCGCTGCAACCCACCTGGAACCCTCACCGTGTCAGTGTTGATATTCACTCACTGCATCAGCCCAAGAGGGACTGGCTCCCTCATGTGCTGCAAGACATGTTCATGACTAAATTGTCCAAGTACCCACATGTTCAGGCTATTCATGTTTATTGTGATGGTCAGTCAATGGCAGCAGGTCTGGATGTGGGCTGTTCATCCGTGACTACATCTCTGCCAGTCTCTACACTGACACTGAGGTTTCCAGGCGGCTCCCTGCACCCATGTCTTACACTAGAGCAGAACTGTATGCTGTTCTGGAGGCGCTCCACATTGTGGCGCCTCTCCATAAGAATGTATATTTCTTTATTGACAGTCAGGCTGCATTGTACGCCCTTCAATCCACCTCCCCCATGGACTGTGACCTAGTTAATAAGTGTCTTGATCTCATCCACGCCCTTGAAGGTGCTGGTGCCATGGTCCATTTCATCTGGATACCCTCTCATGTGGGTATCCCGCTAAATGAAAAAGCAGACCATCTTGCTCAGTGTGCCCTACAAGATGACACAGTGAACCCTGGCACTGAGTACACTCTGGGTTATGTTAAGAGTAGCATTAAGGACTTTGTACAAAGTAGCATTAGTGATCAGTTAGAGCTTTGTTGCCATAGGGGCAGTAGCACTAGTCTTCACTATGCACGTGTCTCCCAGAGCTGTGCTTACACCTACAGGAGACATACTGCATCACATGACAGGGTGGCAATGAGGCTCAGATTAGGCTACAAATACTTTTGGGAAGTCAGTGCTTCTCCTGGTGTGTGCTGTGTGCTGCACCAAGGGGACACACTCTGCGTCATTATATCATGGAATGTCCTCTCATTGCTAAATTTAGGCCACAAGGTCAGCATGACTTGTACAGCCTCATTGACCATCTCCTAGACTCTGCCACCCTCAAGGAAATACTCAGGGAATATCCTGAGTTTGCTCCCAGACTGTAGGATGTCTTAGGCAATAAGGTGTGCAATATGTGTATTTATTTATTGAAATACTTGTATTCTTGCTGTGTATACTGTCCTGAGTTATTTTTGTGATACTTTAACCTTAAGTCCTTGCCCAGGGGGTGGGTTGCAAGGCCCATCCTCCTCCTTGTTGTAATTATTTATTAATTCAACAATAAATCAATCAATAAGTCATAATCTAACTAAATTTATCTGCATGTGCTGTCTCTCTCTCCCCTAACTCCTCTGACTATAGTAAATTCTTTGACTATTCAACTCCCAAAGTGGAGCACATTCTGTCCCTCTACCCTTTTGCAGAGATCTCTGTTCTTGGAGATTTCAATGTTCACCACCAACTTTGACTTTCCTCTTCCTTCACTGACCATCCTGGTAAACTAACCTTCAACTTTGCTATCCTCCATGACCTAGAGCAACTGGTGCAACACCCTACTCGTATTCCTGATCATCTTGGAGACACGCCCAACATTCTTAACTCTAATCCTTCTGCTTATGCTGTTACCCTACGGTCCAGCTGGCAGAGAGGACAGTCACAGAGCTTTGTGTACTGTAAGGTGTTTGTGTGTTTGTATATGTGTATATACCATTTGTGTCTTGCAATATAGTATCGTCCTTGTTGAGCATATCTAGCAGTGCAAGTTATGATGAGTGGTAGACATTGCATCATTTCCTTATATGTACTATACTACTTATTATCACTTTTTCTGCTTTTGTCTTACTATATTGTACATACCATCAGGTGATATTAGTGTTTATTTACATCTTTTATTTTGTACTACTTATTTGTAGGCATGCTATCATTATTATTATTATTATTATTATTATTATTATTATAACCACATTATTATTATTATTATAACCACATTATTATTATTATTATTATTATTATTATTATTATTATTATTATTATTACTATTATTATTATTATTATAACCACTGTGTGTTTCTATTGTTTTCTTTATTACTGCCATTATTATTAAGCATTATTGTTATTCTCATTTATTTATTAAATTTCATATTTCATTTCTTATCACATTGTAATGAATGTTAGTATTACTGGTGCATATTAGTATTAAATTGACATAATATCTTTTCAGCTACGTTTTGTTATTTTTTGTGTCTTTTCTGGAAGATTTGTAGACACCTTGTGATGGAATGGAGCCAAATAAACCCAGAAGTTAAAGTAAGGATATAGATATGACCTGATTGACCTCCCTGGGTATATGTGAATAAGTGGCGTGCATGTAGGTGGATGGCAGGGTTGATGGAGGTAGTAGAGTGGGTGGGTGGTGCTGATTCTGACAGAGAAGTACAGAATTGGCATGTTTTTACATGTAGTAGAGATGGTGATATGAAAGACAGATTTTGAATGTTTTTTTTATTATTTATGTATTATTATTATTTTTATTATTGTTATTATTATTATTATTATTATTATTATTATTATTATTATTATTATTATTATTATTTATTTATTTATTTATTTTTTTTTTTGGGGGGTGTCGGGCGGGTGCCAGCGGGTGCGCAGACAATAGGTGTAGGCCCCGGAGGCAGGTTGGGTGAGGTCCTTGTACAGCAGGCAGCAGCATTTTCTGGTCCTGATGCAGGGCAGCACGCTCCCAGGGGCCTCCTCAAAGCTGGCCAGGGTCAAGAGGAATTACTCGGGATCGTGGTCCTCCTTCATGTGGGGTGGGGAGGGGGACGGCGATCGTGTGTATACTAGGCTTGTCGTTCTTTGGTCCTCATTAAAAGTCAATACTCAATAGTAAACAACCTTAGAAAAAGGACAATGCTTCAGGGCAATGTGCAACTGCCGCTGCACCCTCACTGAGGATAAATACCCCCACCAAGCCAGTCAAGGGGGCCACGTGACAACCCTGGAGCCCCTCAGGGATGGCCCCTGCTTCTCCTGCCTCAGAAAGCAAGTCACCTCAGGCAGACTGTGATGAGGATGCTGCAGGTCATGACCTGAGACTGACTGTGATGAGGATGCTGCAGGTGCCACACCTCCCTCCGGAAGGTGTAGCACCATGTCAACAGCGTCCGGGGCAAGTTCAGACGACAGGTGTGTGACCCTGATTCTGCAGGCAGGGCACGAGAACTCGTCTTCCAGTGGAAGGAAGCCTCATCCTTCTCTGGCCTTCCTGTGGAGCACCAGGAGGCGCTTGATCAGCAAAGATCACAAAGGATGGAGTTGATTCGCCACAGTGTTTCTCTGCTGGATGACACATGTGTGCCTCTCACTCATGACGAACTCTTCTCAGCAGTCAAGTTGGGCAAGTCAACAGCCCCTGGCAAGGATGGCATCACTTATGATATCCTCAATGCTCTCCTGGAGGTAAAGGTAGACAACCCTATCTTGGATTTATTTAACATGTCTCTTACTGCAGGCAAGCTTCCCAATTCTTGGAAAACAGCCATCATCAACCCAATCCCCAAAGGTGATGGCACCTTTCGCCCTATTTCTCTAACCAGCTGTCTGTGCAAGATGATGGAATGGGTAATATTGAACAGGCTTATATACAAGTACAAGGTGGACCATGTACTCTCTGGCAATGTACATGGCTTCCTAAAAGGTCACTCTCCAAGTTATTGTTTTGTTGAGTGTCTTATAAATAAGGATGCTACCTCCAGAGCTTTTGTTGATCTCAAGGGTGCCTTTGACAGGCCCAACAAAGATGTTATTATGGAGGAACTCATTCTCAAAGGTGTCAAAGGTAGATTATTATGATGGATCAGGGACTATTTGTGCAATAGAACAGCACAGGTTTGGTTTCAGGATGCAATCTCCTCTGAGAAAGTCTTTGAGGTTGGAACACCACAGGGTGGAGTCCTTAGTCCAGTGCTTTTTAATGTTTTAATGGACAAAATTGCATGCTGTTCCTTTCCTCAGTTCACCCTCATCTATGCTGATGACATACTCCTCCAATGCCCCACACCCAGGATTCTCCAGTTAGCTTTGTCACAACTGGCAGTGTTGTGTGTCCAAATGGGACTAGTGATTAATGAATGTAAAACAAAATTTCAAGCTAAAGGGAAGGTCTCTCAGCTGCCCACTGTAAACAATGTTCCCATCCCTAGAGTTCACATACACAAGTACCTGGGTGTTCAGATGAGCTTCAGGAAGTCTCTTCAAGCCATCCACTATGTTCAAGACCTCTGTCTGCCACAGCTAGCACCGCTTTGGCTGCTAGCAAACAGGGGCCTGGGGGCTGGCATTCCAGTCCTAAGAATGTTCTATATATCTGTCATACGGTCCCTTATTGATTATGCCACCCCTGTTTTAATACAGTTTAGTTCCATCCAACTCCGTCCCCTGGAGCTTGTTCAGAATGAAGCCATGCAGATAATCTTGGGATGCCCCAGAACTGCACGGATTGAAGTCCTCAGAGCTGAACTGCACCTGCCGAGTATTATACGTAGGGTACAGGAAATTACTTGTCGCACAGTTAGTCAGATGCTATGCACAGGCTCTGACTCTCTAAAGGGATCACTGACCCCCCCTGTATCATGATCCTTGCACTCCTACACCACTATACCTCAGGAAGATCTTGGGAGTACTGACAAGTGTAGGTGTAGCCGAGGCCTGTATTAACATTGTTATGTCACCGCTACAACCCACCTGGAACCCTCACCGTGTCAGTGTTGATATTCAATCTCTGCATCAGCTCAAGAGGGACTGGCTCCCTCATGTGCTGCAAGACATGTTCATGACTAAATTGTTCAAGTATCCACATGTTCAGGCTATTCATGTTTATTGTGATGGTCAGTCAATGGCAGCAGGTCTGGATGTGGGCTGTTCATCCGTGACTGCATCTCTGCCAATCTCTACACTGATACTGAGGTTTCCAGGCAGCTCCTTGCACACATGTCTTCCACTAGAGCAGAACTGTATGCTGTACTGGAGGCGCTCCATATTGTGGTGCCTCTCCATAAGAATGTATATGTATTTCATTATTGACAGTCAGGCTGCATTGTATGCCCTTCAATCCATCTCCCCCATGGACTGTGATCTAGCTAATAAGTGTCTTGATCTCATCCACACCCTAGAAGGTGCTGGTGCCACGGTCCATTTCATCTGGAAACCCTCTCATGTGGGTATCCCGCTAAATGAAAAAGTAGACCGCCTTGCTTAGTGTGCCCTACAAGATGACACAGTGGCACTGAGTACACTCTGGGTTATGTTAAGAGTAGCATTAAGGACTTTGTACATAATAGCATTAGTGATCAGTTGGAGCTTTGTTGCCATAGGGGCAGTAGCACTAGTCATCACTGTGCACGTGTCTCCCAGAGCTGTGCTTACACCTACGGGAGACACACTGCATCACACCACAGGGTGGCAATGAGGCTCAGATTAGGCTACAAATACTTTTGGGAAGTCAGTGCTTCTCCTGGTGTGTGCTGTGTGCTGCACCAACGGGACACACTCTGTGTCACTATATCGTGGAATGTCCTCTCATTGCTAAATTTAGGCCACAAGGTCAACATGACTTGTATATCCTCATTGACCATCTCCTAAACCTAGACTCAACCACTCTCAGGGATATACTCAGGGAATATCCTCAGTTTGCTCCCACACTGTAGGATGTTTATGCAATAAGGTGTGCAATAACTGTATTTATTTATTTAAGTACTTGTATTCTTATTATGTATACTGTCTATTTATATATTTTTGATACTTTAACCTTAAGTCTTTGCCCAGGGGATAGGTGGCAAGGTCCATCCTCCTCCTTTTGTTGTATTTATTTATTAATTCAACAATAAAATTATGTATCAATCAATCAATCAGTCAATCTTTTCTCCCTTATGCTAAAGTTGTCATTACTGGTGTTGTCTGAGTCTTACAATTAATGAGAGCAAAGATCATAGATATATTGTTGAAATTCATGTAAATTTTTCATTTTGGCCTATGAGAGAGACTCCTGATATATATATATATATATATATATATATATATATATATATATATATATATATATATATATATATATATATATATATACTGATAAAATGTAATTTAAACTAATTAAAACCTGTCTTAATCCCTGACCTAGCCTCCCCTTACCTTATCTAGCGGTGGGGGTAATACCGTAAGAGACAGGTTGTGCCTCCCAAGGAATATATATAAATATAGTATAGAATCCTTGGTGCCTCCTCACCTCTACCCTCCTCGCGATGTGCCAATTAGTGCTGGACTTGACACGCTCGACTCGTCCATAACGACATAAAACCCGCTGTAACTAACCACAACGCTCGATCACTTCTTTTTCATAGGTTCTTGATTTTGTTTTCTGTGATTTGACATTGACGGATATGTGTTGGTGGTAGTGGTGGTGGCGGTGCTGCAGTTATTATGCTCAAGAAAACTTTTTACAACTGCGCATTTTGTAACTTACTCAAATCTTTAATACCATTTTATATTCCCACCTTTGTGTGTCCCCTTGAATTGCATATAATAGTTTTTAGGCTTACAGCACAATCTTATGAGTCTATATCTCTTTTTGCGTCAGAGGCCGAGAGAGAGGGGAGGAAGCAGGAGAGGGGGAGATGTGCGGTTACTGAGGTAGCCATTGCCCCCCAGGCGTTAGTCGCCAGGCAGCGGTACTAGGAGGTGTGTCATGCAGTGAGAGACTGAGAGGAGGGAGGTGGACAGTGGCTACGCGTCGCAGTCCTGTATGGGTAAACTTCTTTACGTCTCTTCCTGGGTGTTGTCAGTTAACTTTATCCTGTGAAATAGTTTTCGGGAACACTGTGCATCCCTATAACAGTCTCCAGTACCAGACATTAACAGGTAACGATGTGTTTGTGTGTGTTATGTTGAGAGGAGGCGTGTTTATCTTTTTTTGGGGGGATAGTATTGCCTCTGAAGTGAAGCTATTGAATTACCTATATCTGACGTGTTGTGTAGGTATGAATGAGTTATTGCTAAAATTGTAAGTGTTTTGTGTGTTGTAGTCGTGTGGGGCGAATATAGTGAGAGAAATAACACGACCATTGCCGTCATTAGATGTTGCTAGCCAGTCTGCAATCGCAATCACTCGTTACTTGATTCGATTGATGTTGATGTCTTATATGGTGTAATTCACCTCGGACGTCTGCTGGTCACCCAGCCAGTCTTCCCCATTACGGAGCGAGCTCAGAGCTCATAGACCGATCTTCGGGTAGGACTGAGACCACAACACACACCGGGAAAGCGAAGCCACAACCCCTCGAGTTACATCCCGTACCTATTTACTGCTAGGTGAACAGGGGCCACACATTAAGAGGCTTGCCCATTTGCCTCGCCGCCCCGGGACTCGAACCCGGCCCTCGCGATTGTGAGTCGAGTGTGCTAACCACTACACTACGCGGTGTGTCAGTCTCTCTCTCTCTCTCTCTCTCTCATGTGATGGGCTACAGTGACTGGGTATTGCGTACATAGTGTAATCCATTAGGCTTAAATCACTGTTCTGTTAGTGTGATTAAGTTGTTTGTTATTTGTGTGTTACAGTGCTTTGTGGTTTGGGATCAGATGATTTCATGGTAACTATTTACAAAACCCATCTTAAATCTATGCTAAGGCTTGGGTCCACAGTTTGGAACACCAGCTACCTGGGAGACTTGAAGCTCCTTGAGTCCATACAGCATCAGTGGAATGTATAGTCTCACTGATATCTCTTATGGGGCGATTAGCTCTAGTCTCTGAATTTATACTCTGTATAAGGTAGATTACTTCAAGCTCATCTTATAAAATGTTGGAAAATTTTTCATAACCAGTCTGCAATTCCTCCACAGGACTTTCACTATCTCACTTATCACTACTACTAGAGGTCACAGATTTAAAATACACAAGCCCCACACACCAACAGAATGCAGACATAGGCCCGTACCAAGAGTCATGAAGGTTTAAGGTCGAGGGTAGAAGGGAAGGTAATGTGGTACCAAGAGTCGCTGTCATTATTGGAATGAAGAGCAGAGGGAAGGTCGAAGGGAAGGCATGGGTGCCCCCGTGTCTTCCACATGACCGAAGAAATATTTTATAATTTTTGTAAGCTGGAGTGACCAACGAATAGTATGAACTAAAATCAACATCAAGTAATATTTCCAATCTCGGAAAACCGATAGTTATGTTTCCATGTAAGTTACTATTCTTTTTATAATAGTGAAGGATCGCCTTAAAATCGCGAGGTGGAAGAACGCAGTGGATCCAGAAAGCTTGCCACCTAGCTGTTTTATGAAGCTTGTTTTAGTTTGTCAGGAAAGTTACACTGTTTATTTCATGGTACTAAATATTTTCTTTAGTGAACTCATCATCCAACCCTATTAAAGATCAAATATGTGCATGGGTTAATGGAGAATAGGAAGTGACAGGGGAACTGCCAACAGACAGAAGGCTGTCAAAGTATGCAAAGAAAAGCCAGTCACAAGGTAAATACTAGCCTGTATAAGCAGGTTTAAAACAAAACCACAAAGATGTATGTAGGGATGTAGACAGAGAATTTCACAAGCACCCCACTTCACACTAACCCAGGACTTCTTATCAAACTCTCTCTCTCTCTCTCTCTCTCTCTCTCTCTCTCTCTCTCTCTCTCTCTCTCTCTCTCTCTCTCTCTCTCTCTCTCTCTCTCAACAAAGACAGTGAGTGACATAAGCATTGAGTGCAATAATGTTAAAGCTAAGTCAACAGATAACTTTTCACTGAGTTGGGTGTGATGTGCAAGGATTTAAGTATAGGTATACTGACAGTATTGTAGGTAGTTCTCAAGATGTATAGTCCTATATCCAAACCATTTCAGGCCATGATTAATGTAATTCATGATTGACTATACTAATGTGTTAACTGTGGAATTTTTAATGATATGCATACAAATTGTGGTCTAGCAGATCCCAAAGAATACACATTTCTCAACTCTTGTAATGAACTACCACTGCTTCTTGATATGGATTTTGTAAGACAGTGATTTCCAAACACATGATAAATTACCACTTTACGGATAATGGAAGGATATAGATAAAAAAAGAAAGTTAAGAATTCTGGAAATTATGAAAACACTGCAGTCTGTAAAGTTGTTGAATAAACCTGTTATAAATACATAGTGAAATTGAGCAACAACAATAAACATTCAGAACTACTATACATATACAAAACTTGAAAAGAAGAAAAATTATTTAAGTGTGTGGCAAGCCAGGTTTTCAATAAGGAATGCTTGAGGACACATATTCAATAACTCTGATCACATGTGTGCTTGTTACTCACTACCTGAGCCTGCCTCTTTTTCACATTGTCAGTTTCTCTCTAAGCACCAGCTGATGCTAAAATCTTGAATTTTTATTTAGCTATAAATATCTTAATAATAAAAAAATATTAATGGCATTAAATGACTTGGTGATCTCCTCCCAAGCTATTTTCTTTTTTCTTGTGAAGGCTAGCTGGGTTTGTTGAGCGGTCTTGCAAGTCTTTATTCTCTTTTACAAGATTGAGAATCATTATTCTCTGTTCGGGCGTAAGTGACGGGGCCCGGTCACAGCTTCTTCCCTCCATTCTTGTAGCGGGCATTGTTGTTTTGTTGTTCGTGGAGCTTAAATCCGGATTACAGTCATACCAATACCGAAACAACTGTTACCAACTCATGTTAGTGGTAGACCTCTCGCGGCCCTACCTTCCACGGCAACTCTTGGTACGGATTGAAAGTAAGGGCGGAGGCTTTGCCTTGCTGGTCGAAGGGAAGGTCCATGCCTTGGCCTTCGCGACTCTTGGTACGGCCCATAGATTTTTCAGTATTAGGTGCATTGATCATTGGAAGTCTACACCTGATAGTGTTGTCAGCTCTACTACCATTTGAAGTTTTTAAAAGTAGGTCTTCTTCACCAGTCCCTTGAAGCGGTGTTGTTTTCTTACACTTTTTATAATTGTACTATACTCACTGCATACAATAAATTCCATGTCCTGCATAGCAGCTCATGATATTTGCTCATCTATCTGTACCTTTGATACAACTTAACTCTGATTAATATATACGTGACATTGTCAACCAGCATATGGCACACTTATCTGCTCACTTAAAATTGCATATGTACTATTGTTGTTGTCAGTGGGCAGGCATGCCAGCAACTATGGGCTTCCATAATTGCTGTATCTACACACTGTTTCTGAGATTGTGCCTGACTTATATAAAACGGGGTAGCTAACTAGGTAAGGAATTAGCAGCAAGTCTTACCAGTGTATTCTTTTGTTATCCTTAGCTCCAACAAACTTTGGGGATTGTATGAATGGGGTTTTTGGATGATATTACAGTTTTTTACAGTTGACCTGGAAGAGGCTTGTGCCTGTGACTCTAGATCTTCATTTCCATATTTTGGTAGCATGTGGTGGATCTCATGTGCTTTATAGGCATATAATTCTTGATTTGCTCAGAGTTCATCTAGTTTTGCCTCAAATTTCTTTATGGAAGTTGCTGAAACCACCCACTCAGGCAAAAGGTTTTGAAGTAGCTATTTACTACCCTACACAGAAAGGCTTGAAAAGTTTCAGGAAATTTACTCTGCTTGCACTAACTTCACTGCATTTCAACAATTTACAACAATTGGTTATGTTCATCCTAGCTGCTTGGACTCCTGTATATTTGAGGAAAAATAAATTTCTGTCCATGGAAAGTAATTTCCAAACAGCAATATTCACAAAAATGTGACAACTCCATCTTACTATACTTAATACCTCTTTTCACATACATTAGGAGCCCTCCACTTACAACACCAAATAAATTGCTTTCCTCAGTCACATAGCCCTCCATATTACCTATATTCCTCAAGATTTCTTTCATATCTAAAGTGTTTTGGTTTAACTTCAGATAATGCAAATATACTTGGTTTAACATTCATGGTATCCAGTAAAACCTTGATTCTAAAATCTTATCGTGGGTGAATACATCCACATTTGAGAAGATAACAAGAAACTTAGTATTTACATTATTTACATCACTGGCACTTGATGTACCAGAAATTTGGTTTAAGGGGTATCACACTGGCCTATGATACGTGGAATGCGGACCATGATTCTTGGTGCGAAACCAGGAACATTATCACACTCAAGCTGGCAGCGTTCTTGCTATGCTAGGCAAACGGCCCAGCAACAATGACCAAGCCTAATCAAAAGAAACCAGAACAAAACCATGCCGTTTATACCTCAACCTGTGCTTCATTCTGGAATTGCATTTGCACTGCCTCTTATTGAAGAAAAGTAAGTAAGAGAAACTAGAGAAAAACCAAGACATGTGCGACGGCAACTTTGGAGTCAGAGGTGATTGTCATGAGCCCAAACTATCTTTCTAAGTTGATGAAATATTATTTAATATTCCAATATGAAAAATTTTGGTACGTTTTTTTTTTGTTTAAATAAAAGGTTTTTATTACATGTATTATGTTTATTTTTGTCATTGGGATAGCATATGGAAAACCGGAATGGATATGAAGCCATCCCAACTTTTCTCTGCTAATCCTTGGCAAGTTCCAGCTATCTGGAGTGGATGTTCCTCATTCCACATATCATAGGCCAGTGTGATAGCCCCTTTACTCTTGTTGTGGTCTTTGTTCCATCACCTTGACAACTCTTCTTTTCCAAGGTGGACCTCTGACCACATGCTTCCCCTTTCCTGTGTCCATCAGGTTTTTTTTTTTTGCCTTTGACAGTTCCCGATCCAGTTCTCTCTCTCTCTCTCTCTCTCTCTCTCTCTCTCTCTCTCTCTCTCTCTCTCTCTCTCTCTCTCTCTCTCTCTCTCTCTCTCTCTCTCTCTCTTAGTTACTGATGTTCTTTAAGGTTTCTTCCTGTCTTCACTCTTTGATGTTTCTGAATATTTTGTTCAACCTATCTTTTATCCAAGCCTTATTTATATTCTTACCATCTTATCTTCATGAATCAGACATGAATTTAGAATCTTCTTCGCAATTTGCCTATCATATTTAATCCTTTCTAAAAATATGTTTGAATCACTTTCTGGAACATTATACACTACTGTGTTGTTTTTCCTCTTTTCTTATAATTCATCTCTTCCAAAACTGTATACAGTAAGTCCTCATTGTACTGTAGTTCTTTATCCGGTAAATTCACAGTTACGGTATTGGGAAATTACTACCCTCGATTTGATATACGGTAAGAAAAATTTACAGAAATGGTATCCACTCATGTCATCCGAGAGGGCCCAGCGCAGAGGAGCTGGGGTGATGACGTCATCCACACCACACCTTCCCGCCACTCACAGTACTGACTTTAACTTGACCACCCTTGGAGCCTGTTATCTCTTCCCCTCCCCTCTTTTTTTAACTGCATTACATATTACTTACATGCATTACTAATTAGATGAATAAAGGGAATATTAAAGGGTCTATTGTAAGCACAAATATATTCATATTAATCATGGCAAACATTTAAAGCCTACTACCAGTGGCAAACCATTCAGCAACTGATAAAGGGCACAGATGGGCCTGGCAAGCCCACTATCAGTGAATGGTGGAAGTCGTATAACATGAAGCACGCTTTAGATAACATCAAGTCATCTTGGGACGAAGTGAAGACGTCTTCCATGAACTTGGCGTGGAATAAAGTATGGCCAGAATGCGCGCATGATTTCCTAGGCTTCGCTGAAGACGACATCGGTGCGATTAGAAATGACAGAGTCAATCTGTGCCATAGGGCTGGCTTCGATGAAGTGGATGATGATGATGTTCAAGATCTTTTGGAAAGCCATGCTAAACCTCTCTTCAAGTGATGAACTTATAGAGAAAGACAAGGCATCACAGGAGGCAGAAAGTCAATCTGTGCATAGGGCTGGCTTCGATGAAGTTGTTGATGATGATGTTCAAGATCTTTTGGAAAGTCATGCTAAACTTATCTCAAATAATGAGCTTATAGAGCAAGACAAGGCATCACAGGAGGCAGAAAAAGAGGGAGACAAGGAAGAACCTGTGCATGGCCTGGACATCAAAACTCTTAGAGAATGTCTCGGTGGTATCGAAAAAGCTCTGAAAACTCTGAACTCTGAAGGAACATGACCCAAATTCTGTCAGGAGTAACAAAGTGGCTCATGACGTAGAGAAAAGTGTCAAGATTTATCAAGAAATCTATGATGAAAAAACAAGAAAAACTAAACAGTCCTCCATCTACTCGTTCTTCAAGCCAGTCAGACATGCCTTGTCACACCTGCTGGCCCGTCCTCAATACTCTCTTTCTTCAAACCATTGAAACGTGCCAACCCTGCTACAGCTGATCCTTTTACATCTGCTTCTGACAGTGCAGACGACGACATCTTATCCTCATCTGCCCACTCAGCGGAAGATAAGTAAGGGCTGAAATCTACTGTCCCTTAGCCTCTGGAAGGACATCATCTGATAGAATACATGGCGATTGAATGGTAAATAAAAAACATTTTCTGTTTATTTCTTTTGTGCAGTACTTTATTTTTTTGTATTTTTTAATGATTATTTTCATGTATTTTTATTTCTGTAGGGGTGACTTTTGACGTGCTGGAACGCATTCCCTATTATTACATGTTATAATGGGTTCGGTATACGGTAAATTCGATATGCGGTAAGGTTTTCAGGAATGCATATGTACTGTATAACGAGGACTTACTGTACATTATCATTATTTCCTGTTATTCTTCTGAATTTTTGGGGTTGGTGGAGCAAATATGACAAAAAATTTGTGTTCCCTGACTATTCCTAACCTAATGGGGTGCTACATTCCCTCAGTCCCTCAGGCTCAAATTCAGGCCTGGTTCTACATGAGTTCAAAAGCATGTGTTATATTTTATATGCCTGCATGCTCAGTTGAAAAGAGGGAGTAATTTTTTTTTTTTTTTTTTTTTTTATTTATATATATATTTTTTGACAAGTATATAATAACACATTGATAGTGAAGCGCATATTCTATTTGCCAGTTTAGTTTTCTATAATGGTAATTAAATTAAATTCCTGCCTTTCTTCAGTAATGTCACAACGCTATCTTGACAAGTGCGTGTGTGTTACTCCTCTACATCCAGCAAGCAATTACCTGCACCTGCAAGAAGCTGCTTTCTGCTAGCATGTACCATTAACACAAAGTAAACAATGAATATTTAAAAGTGGTTCAAGCACAAGCATGCCAGCAAGTCAGACAATGGTGGTGACACATGTTTAGTGATGATTTTGAGCTGTATAGATAAAATTAGTTTGAATATCTATGTTTTATTTTCAAGGTAAGAAACTAAGTGTAGCATTTTCTTTGTTCTGCTATAATATTGCTGCAATAAAGCACTTAAAAACACACTAAATATTCTTGTTTGGTAAGTATCATTCCGCTTGAAATGACGGAAAAATGCATTATTTAGTGTTGAATAATGTACTAGGCATGAGCACCCCTTCTGATCTGAGATGTATCCCTAGTCATCATTGTCTAGAACCATCCCTATCCAAATTCATTTCCTTCAACTTCACTGCCCTAAAATAATGGTGGGAAAGGGACTATACCTCCCTCAAACTCCCCTTAACTTAACCTAACCAAAGGAGGGTGGCTACCAACTCCCGTCTAACTTAACCTAATCTGACTGGAAGGCTGTGGCCCTGTTGATCATCTAAATTGGCACATGCTGAATGCTGCTTGATGAAGTGATGCCAATATTAGTGTTGATATCTTACTTCTGATTAGCCATTACTCCTTAAATAATCTTATCTTCTTTTCCCACCAAGGACCTGCAGTGTGTAACTAGTGAGGCTGTGCTAGTGTGACGATGGTGGACTCCATGAGCCAGAAGGTGAGGGATCCCTCAGGGGTCTCCTATGTGCTGGACGCAATTTACAAGCGGCAGCAGAAAATTGAGGCTGAAAACTGGGTGAGGCTTAACGATTTACCGATCATGTTGATTAATGCTTGTTTGCCTCCATTGTAATGTACATTCTTATTAACATTCTGCAACTTTTACAACACTTATGTTTTCTTTATAAGTTTTTATTTACAATTAGTTTGATTCATGGATGAGATAAGTAGTATCGGACCAGTTCTACACTCACCATTTTTTGTTTGCTAGTTAGCCAACAACACCGCTGGAGTTTCATTCCAGTTTCACAGTCACCTACAGCTATTGCTTTTCACTTAAGAGAGTACCAGTATTTGTTAAATTATTTAGGAGATTTTAGGGAGAAGTAGGGCTGCCCAATATGTAAATTTCCAAATTAATGCTAATTGCTGCAATATCAGAAAAAACATATGCAGTTTTTAAGTTTAAGAGAAATTACTTCTACATGTATAGTAACTATTGTCATACTTTTTATGAAGTATTGAATGTTGCATCAAGATCAGAAGCTCACTGATAACAAAAATCACTGCTTTGCCCACCTCTTTCAAATTTCTTTGCTTTTCTCAGTTTTTTGGTAGTTGTCATTTTGTTTCAATATTTAAAAGGTGCAGCATTTCTCAGCTAATGTGCTTTAAATGACAGGGGACCAATATCATGTACTGCTACTATAGCTATAGACCAGTGGTGTCCTTGCTATTTTCTGCAATATTTACCATAGTGGGAATGCTGTAGATGGCCATCCTACATGTTTTAGATACAGGTTGAACCTCCCAAATCCAGCAACCACCAGACCTTAGACTTGCTGGACCATGGAAAATTCCGAACTATAGGCAGTCTCCAAAACACCCTCTATATACTTACCCAATGTTGTACTGTTGGCATAGGGTCCACACTGAAACACCTTTATCTAGCTTCCTCAATAGGTCCACTTTCTGTTGCACTGATATTGTCATATGTTTGCGCTTTTTCTTTGGTTCACACACAACACTATCACTTCCTGGTTGCTTGGAAGCCATGTTTAGGGGTAAAAATTACAGAAAAAATGTTATGCACCCGGGGGGTGGTGCTTGCAATAAGCAGCAGCGTGATACTAATCCAAATTTGACCCAGAATGCCCAGGCTCCGAAACATAATATAGCGCCGCCGTGTCCTAGCAGCGGTCCGGCAAATTACTCCAGCCAATTCAAAAATTCCGGCAAACAAAACTGCCGAATTACAGGTGTTGCCAGATGAAAGAATACCAGATTAAGGAGGTTCAACCTGTACTATAATTATTCAAGACATTTGAAAAACACAAGGGGGATGCCCCATGGGGGAGCTGTACAGATACAAGAAAGTGAGAATGAAAGAGGGAGGGTGGAATCACCATCAGGTTGACTTGGGGATTGATTATTGTTGGTTAATTGGCAGTGGTGCATCCACAGGGACAATTTCTTTCAACTTGAAGTTTTAGCCTCTAGAATGGCATCACCCAGCCAAGGTTAGGTTTGGTTACACTTAATTAGGCTGCACCTGCAGTTTGGTTAATTTCTTACTTGGTATTTTAGAATGATTTGCTTATTATTTATTTATTTTTTTAATATTTTGGTAATATCTGCTGCAGGGAAGGTCTTTTTATGTAATGCCTGGAAGTTTTCATTTGTTAGTTTCTTTCTTTAAAATTTAAAAAAGAATGGACACAGGTTTTGAATACAAATTCCTCAATATGTGTTCAGTATTTACATAACAAAAATAACTCGCCTTCTAAATGACATGTACTACAGTCTCTTAATTGTCTTGTACTATCAAAGGATTCCATATTTGCTTGCTCAGCTGCCAAGCTAACAGTACTGAATTCACTGACATGTGTAGAGGAAATAAGGATTCTCAAGCAGAATTTGATATTGCAATAATATGAAAAGCACACTGACATTCATTAGTAAGAAACTAGCCAACACCTGAAGACAGCCTAACCCAGCCAAAGTAACTTCATGTTTCCTTTGGTAGTTGTGAGCATTATATATCAGTAAGAAAGTATTCACATCCCCCTCCCCTCCACCCTGTCATTTGAAGCACATATACTGAAAAATACTACATTTTTTAAATATTGAAACAAATTAAAAACTTAAAAAATGACAGAAAACCCAGGAATTTGCAAGAGATGGCTAGTACTTTGAAATTAATTCTATATTATTAATACTTTTTGTCATAAATGACAAACCATCCAATAGCTATTTGCTAATAATTTTCTTCGTTTATTTACATGCTGGTAAAAAAAAAAAAAAATGGTGACAAACCACATTTCTTATTATTGAATTCTCATGCTTTATTCTGAATTTTGGTGTAGGCATAAGACAGTCATCATTCAGTAACTGTAGCTACAACTATCTGCATTATTGTTTAGACTGTCATGCCTGCAGATCATTTACTTAAAAAGTGAGAGTGCAGGATAGTATGCCCTTATTATGTGGAATTGCTTGGAAATGCTTGAGAGTTTTCAAGTATCCAATAAATATTAGATCATGATGCTACTGATTATGTGTTATACAAGTGCATAATGACAATATTTGATGACTGTCCTTGCTCTGGTTGGGATATCAACCTTTTTTGTACATGAGTTTCAGCAAAACTAACAGATGGGTATAAAGCACAGACAGACAGTTTTGCACAAGACACTGCCAGCCAGCCACTAGTGTGAATGTATTTTGTTTTGGAGGGCTCACTGCATGGTATTGCAAGATTGCAAATTAGCACATGTGAACCCACCTTTAGAAAAAAAGTCACTGTGGAGAACAATGTTTGAAAATGTGTCTGTAAATTTATGTACTATGTTTGATGCTATCATGCTACTTTCAAATATAAACTGAAAAACTAGTGAAAATTATTTGTATATGCCAGTGGCTTTGGAAAAAAAAACATAGGCAGTCAGAATCTTTTGGCAAGTGAGATTCGTAATGTGGAAAATTCAAATCCCATGAATCCACCAACCTTTGTAATCAGATTTGTGATTACTCAAGATAGGGAATCCTGCCAAGCACTACTGGTTTGGTCAGAGGTAGGGGGAGCATTGGTAGCAGTGTGTATTTTCACCTTATGAACAGTAGGACATTTATTGGAAGGATATTTGCATGACAATGCTTTCTTAACATGCTCAGGTGACAACAGATATGATAGAACTTCTGAAGAGGAAACTCAACATTGCCTCTGCACCGTTCCTTTCCTCGGCGGAGTACAAACTGGTGGGCAGTGCTGCAGAGAAGCTTGTCGTGTCCAGTAAGGATGATAAAGACATTCTGCTTGTCCTTGGCCCACCTTACACTCCAGAGTACTTCAAGGTAAATTATTTTTTGCTGCATGTGTTTATCTGACCATCAATTGTTTCTCTCTCTCCTTTTAGTTTCTCATATTTCCTTCACTTTTATATACCAGGACTATTTTCTCATTTTAATTTTCTCTAGCACATCTTTTTGCAACATTTTGTCATATGTTCTCTTCACTCTTACAGCTTCATTTATTTCAGTTGTCTAATATGCACTTCCTCACTCCCATCTGATAGTTGTTATCCTGCCATTTCAGCGTTACCGTGGTCACTATATCCTTCAATACTTGAGTCACCTTTACTCTTAATCCCTCCCCAACCTTTGCTTCTCATAGTCTCACACACTTCAGATTTCTTTGTATGTTCCTCCCCATCTGATCTTTCACCACTGGCCTCTTTTTATTGTTCTAACAATATTAATTATTGTACTCCCATGTCTGTTTTTTGTATTTGAAACATTTTAGTGCCAGTTGTTTTATTTTGCCTTACTAAAATAATTTATTTGTAAGAAAAAATAAGAAAAGCTTCAAGAAATCATCAGACTTAGATGTGGCAATCTGTGCATGAAATATACCTACCTATCTCTACTTATCTTCCCCATCCATAAATATGACCAATCTTTTTCTTTTAAGGCAACTTAATTCTTAACAGCCAGATTACTGAGTTTAGAGTCACCTAGATAGAGGAACAAGTGTCTTAAGTGTCACTGGCATTAGGGAAGAGTGTGGTGATTGATGGGAGTACCTAATTTTTCCACCTTGCAGTCAGTGTATGAGTCCAATGGGAGGCATTATCTTGTGTGGAACAACCACATGTTACACGGCACTAGGCCGCGGTATGTGGGGAACAGGAACCACCTCTCAGCCACGGCACTGAGGACCTTTGTTAATGGCTGGTGAGGCTTTCAGGGTTTTGTAGCATGGCTGTGGATCAACACTGAACCTGAAGGGTGCATGGATCTTGGTAGCATTAAAATATTGGTAGATTAATAGATTTGGTTTCTCTCTCTCTCTCTCTCTCTCTCTCTCTCTCTCTCTCTCTCTCTCTCTCTCTCTCTCTCTCTCTCTCTCTCTCTCTCTCTCTCTCTCTCAGGGTGTGAATGGAATGACCTATATTAAATATCTGTATTTATTTATTTACTTATATTCCTGTAATGTATACTATATATTTTTGTATTTTTATGTCTTTGTCCAAGGGGTGGGTGGCAAGGTCCATCCTCCTCCTTTGTTGTATTTCATTATAATTAATGCAACAATAAGTATATCAATCAATCAGGAAATTAACATCTGACTTCCTCCTCCTCTTGTGACGGTGCAGCCTGCAGTCAGCACTGAAGGGGGAGAGAGTGGGCAACTCCCGAGTCACCAAGCTAGAAGTGTGGAAGCAGGCTGTGCGTGCTCACCTCAAGCAGGATGGTGGCAACCAGACCTTCATTGTTGATATCATTCCACAGATCAGAGGTTAGTGTGATGCCTGCTTTACCTTTTTGTCTTCCTTATTCGGTGTGTGTGTATTTACCTAGTTGTAGTTTTACAGGGCCTGGGCTTTATGCTCGTGTGGCCCCGTCTCCATATCTACACTTATCCAATCTTACTTTAAAAGTATGCACACTCGTTGCAGACACTACTTCTTCATTTAAACTGTTCCACGTCTCAATACATCTTTGTGGGAAACTATATTTTTTAACATCTCTCAGACATCTTCCTTTTCTCAGCTTTTTACTATGTGATCTTGTGCTTGAATGTCATATTCTTCTCTCAGGATCAGTTTCTCATTATCCACTTGGTCCATTCCGTTGATCAATTTATAAACTTGTATCAGATCTCTCTCTCTTCTTTGTTCCAGGGTTGGTAGATCCATAGCCTTTAGTCTCTCCTCATATGTCATCCCTTCAAATTCTGGAACCATTCTTGTAGCCATTTTTGTAGTCTCTCCAACTTTCTTATGTGTTTCTTTTATGAGGGGTCCACACTACTCCTGCATATTCCAATCTGGGTCTTATTATAGTACTTATCAATTTCTTCATCATTTCTTTGTCCATGTAGTGAAATGCTACTCCAATATTCCTTAGCAAATTATATGTTTCTCTAAAAATTCTATCAATATGGCTTACTGGTTGATTGTTTTCTTCCATCGTCACTCCTAAGTCCTTTTCCTTTTTTACTTTCTCTAGTTCTACTCCATTCTCCATCTTATAGATTCCCACGGGTCGTCTTTCACTCTTTCCCATTTCCATGACATGGCTTTTATTCACATTGAATTCCATTTCCCACTTTTTACTCCATTCCCAGATCTTATTTAGGTCTTCTTGCAGTATTTCACGATCCTCCTTTTGCTTTATAACTCTGCACAGTTTCGCATTATCTGGCCGCCGCGGTACAGTGGAACCAAGTGTGCTTTGGGATCTTCTCCAAGTGCAGGTTGAATCCTGTCCACGGTCTGAGTGTTTGGGCTTTATAACTCTGCGGGTGGGCTTTGAGAGTACCCAAAAGTATCTTTAGCCCATAAATTCCGTCATGCAAACAGATTTATGTAGCTGTTCACTCCTTCTGGCATGTCGTTTATATATATGAGGAAAAGTATTGGTGCCAATACTGACCCCTGTGGCACTCGCTTTCTACTGCTCTCCACTTGGACTTCATATCTTTAACTACCGTCCTTATTTCTCTCCCCTTCAAATAATTTTCTATCCATCTCAATGTGCTTCCTTTTAATCCACCCTTCTCCTCTAACTTCCACAGTAATCTTGCATGTGGCACTTTGTCAAACGCCTTTTTAAATCCAAATAAATACAGTCAACCCATTCCTCTCTCTCTTGTACTTTATCAACTATTCTAGAATAGAAACTCAATAAATTAGTTACACACGACTGTCTTTTTCTAAAACCAAATTGGCTATTTGATATTAATTTGTTGTCTTCAAGGAACTCGATCCATTGTTTCTTTATTATTCTTTCACACATCTTGCATATTACACTAGTTAGTGATACCTGTCTGTAATTTAAAGGTTTTTACTTCCTTCCGCTCTTATATATGGGAACCACCTCAGCTCTTTTCCATTCTACTGGTACTGTTCCATTTTCTATTGAGCATTTTATGATGTTGTATATAGGACTTGCTAGTTCTTCCCTACATTCTTTCAGTATTCTGCCTGAGACTTCATCCGGTCCTATTGCCTTCTCTTCATCCAGTTCCTTCATTAACTTTTTATTTCAAGCTTGGTTACTTTGATCTCTTTCATATAGACTCTCTCTCTATTACCCTGTGGCCTTTCAAATTTGGATTCCTTAGTAAAGACCTCCTGGAATTTATTATTTAATAGTTCTGCCATACTTTTGGGTCTTCCACCATCCCGTTCTCTCCTTTTAACCTTTCTATTGTTTCTTTTTGCCTAATTTTTCCATTTATGAATCTAGAACAATTTTGGTTGCTCCTTACATTTTTCAACAATGTCCTTTTCAAAGTTCTTTTCCTCTTCCTTCCTCACCTTAACATATTCATTTCTCGCTGCCTTGAAGTTTTCCTTATTTACTGGATTTCTATTTCTCCTCCACCTTTTCCATGCTCCATCTCTTTTCTCCTTTGCCCTAGCACATCGTGTGTGTGTGTGTGTGTGTGTGTGTGTGTGTGTGTGTGTGTGTGTGTGTGTGTGTGTGTGTGTGTATTTACCTAGTTGTATTTACCTAGTTGTAGTTTTACAGGGCCTGGGCTTTATGCTCGTGTGGTCCCGTCTCCATATCTACACTTATCCAATTTTTCTTTAAAACTATGTACACTCTTTGCTGACACCACTTCCTCACTCAAACTGTTCCAAGTCTCAACACATCTTTGCGGAAACTAATTTTTAACATCTCTCAGACATCGTCCCTTCCTTAGTTTCTTACTATGCGATCTTGTGCTTCTAAAGTCATATTCTTCTCTCAGGATCAGTTTCTCATTATCCACTTCATCCATTCCGTTAATCAATTTATAAACTTGTATCAGATCCTCTCTCTTCTCTGCTCCAAGGTTGGTAGATCCATAGCCTTTAGTCACTCCTCATATGTCATCCCTTTAAATTCTGGAACCATTCTTGTAGCCATTTTTTGTAGTCTCTCTAATTTTCTTATGTGTTTCTTTTTATGGGGAGTCCACACAACTCCTGCATATTCCAATCTAGGTCTTATTTTAGTACTTATCAATTTCTTCATCATTTCCCTGTCCATATAGTGAAATGCTACTCCAATATTCCTTAGCAAAGGAATGTGTTTTTCCTCAGTATCTTATTCATTCATAATCTTTAAATAATGAATCTTTTACACCCTTTGTGTAGTCACTTCTCTTTTTCCTTTTCTTTCCTTCTCTTTTCTTCTTCTCTTCTCTTCTCTTCTCTTCTCTTCTCTTCTCTTCTCTTCTCTTCTCTTCTCTTCTCTTCTCTTCTCTTCTCTCTCTCTCTCTCTCTCTCCACATAATGTAGTAATGTGCACAATGATGGTCTTTATTTTATATCAGTCTTTCACCTGACCTCTCTGTAATAATGAGTTGTACCAGTTTCATAACATAACATAACATAAACATAAACATAAATAATAGGATAACAAAGGGCCACCAGGGCCCATCTAGGTTATCCTGTATCAGTCGCACAGCGACCTCGTCATCAGTACTTAAAGATACACTTACAAGTACACAATACATTATATACTAATTCTAAATATTTGGCCCATTAACAGGGCTAAGTCCTGCAGCGAATTCCTCTACAATCTGTGATCCCCATACATGGGGATCATGTCTTGTTTAACTATAGTAAATTTCTTATAAAAACTATCATGCAGCACTATACATAATTATAAATCTAATAAATTTAAGTGCTTATCTAATCTGTTTTTAAACATTGTCAAACTAGTGCTATTTACAACCCTCTCTGGCAATGCATTCCAGAAGTCTACCACCCTATGACTAAAGAAATATTTTCTTATATCTAACCTGCAGCCTTGCTTTCTAATCTTCCTGCCATGATTTCTAGTCCTACTTCCCTCCTCTAAGGTAAAGAAAGATCTCACATCTATGTAGTTTGTATCTGAGAACATTTTAAATAACTCTATCATATCCCTCTTATACATCTCCTCTCAAATGAAAACATGTTTAATTCCTTTAATCTATCTCTATACTCCAGGCACTTTAATGCTGGTATCATCCTAGTTGCTCTTCTCTGAACTGCTTCTAACATGTTGATATCCTGCCTATAATGGGGTGACCAGGCCTGTATGCAATACTCTAAATGGGGCCTAACATAGGAATTATATAAGCTACACCACTTCCTTACTTTTATAACTAACATTTCTATTTATAAAACCCAGGATCCTATTTGCCCTATTTCTTGCTTCTAAACATTGCTTTGAAAATTTCATAGTCCTGTCTATCACTACTCCTAAATCCTTTCCTTCCTCTACTGCCTCTAGCCAACATCCCTCCATCTCATAGCTAAAGTTTGTGTTGTCTTTACCTAAATGCATAACCTGACACTTTTAGAATTAAACTCCATCTGCCACCTGTCTGCCCATGCTATCAGCCTGTCCAGGTCTCGTTGTATTCTGTAATTGTCCTTTTCACCCTGTACTGCACATGCTATCTTAGTATCATCTGCAAACTTTGATACTTTGCTACTAATTCCTATATCTAAATCGTTAATGTACACCAAGAAAAGAAGAGGTCCTAGCACTGATCCTTGGGGTACCCACTAACCACTTCCTTCCACTCAGACATTGCCCCATTTAATACTACTCTCTGTTTCCTATCAGAAAGCCATTCACTAATCCAATCAACTAACCTACCCCCTATCCCATGTAGTCTCAATTTGTACACTAGCCTCCTATGTGGTACCTTATCAAACGCCTTGCTAAAATCTAGATATATAACATCTATGCTATTTCCATCATCTAACTCCTTGGTAATATATTCTAAGATATCGAGCAAATTTGTAAGACAGGACCTCCCTGATCTAAAGTTTGCCATGTTGGGTATCTGTAATTAATCTATTCTCATTTAAATGCTCCCAAATACTACCCTTAATGATTTTCTCTAGTATCTTACATACTATACTAGTTAAACTGATCAGTCTATAATTATTCGCATCATCCTTCCTACCTTTTTTAAATATTGGTATAACATTAGCTAACTTCCAGCAAACCTAAGTGATCTTTCAAAGTTTAACTTTAGTGCTTCAGAAATACTGTCTACACCCTCCCTAAGTACTCTGGCATGTAGCTCATGTGATATTATGATAACTGAATTTAAAATGACTATTAAAGATGAGGAAGCAGTTTCTTTAGTTACCTTCTGTGGTCATTCAAATGGAGATAGAGCATTTCCTCACCAATGTGGCACCAATGATAAATTTGTCTGCATAATGTGTTGCCTGGCAGGTGACAAGTGGATGAATGTGAAAGGAGTGAAGCCCCAGAAGGAACTTGGACTTGACCTGCAGAAAACTATCAGTGCTCTGGAGGCTTCTGGGGAATCAAGCATCATGTTCTCTCTATTTGGACCTGCTGGCACCACTCCCTACACC
>NC_059290.1:5731593-5779093 GCF_017591435.1 Portunus trituberculatus
CGTGAAGGGAGGATCAACAGCAGGGATAGGGTGGAGTGGCACCACAGGGGGTGTCTGATTAGGCTTGCCCACCACTTGACAAGTGTGGCAGCACTTAAGAATCGTGGCTACTTCTCCAGACATGCTGGGCCACCAAAAATTGCGACGCAGGCGAGCGACGGTCTTTCGGATGCCCAGGTGTCCAGCCATGGACTATAGGGTCATGGGGTTGAGGCAACGCTGCAACCCTACATCCCACACGGCCTCGAGGATGGAGAGCTGGCCCAGGCTGCTCCGCTCCTGCCATGTGATCCGGTGAGTCCTCAGAAGGATCATCACCACCAGCCAGGCAGTCACCAGGCAAGGGAACAGCTCGCTCCCTGCCTCCACGATGCTCTACAGGGAGAGAAACTTCCACCTCCCCCGCAGAACTGGAAGTCTCCCCACCCTGGGCGCCAACTTCCAACAAACTGCCTGACTTATCATGCTGGGGCCTGTGCTGAATATCAGAGCCCTCAGCCTCCACACCAGGAAGCAACTCAGCACGAGTGCTCCTCCGGAGTGCTCTGCAGAGTGAGGATAACCATCAAACAACTCAGCTACACCCAACACTCCGTCCTCACTCTCAGCAACAACTCCCAAAGCCGAGTCCGGTGCATTAACAAGTGACTCTACGCCGTCACCGTCAGCCTCTACACCAGAACTCAATGGTGAGCCCAACACTGGCTCCACCACATCAGCACTGCTACTCCCATCTGGAGTCAATCCCACCTGGCTGCTAGCAACCTCCTGGGTAGTAACAGGCTCTCTCTCAGCCCGGCGGGCCTGAGAGCGGGTAACAACATTTACAGAGTCTTGCACCACTGGCCCAGACTCTTCAGCAACCTCATCCTCATCAGAGGTTGGGATCCATACACGACCACCAGCCAAATCATTCCCAAGCAGGAAGTCCACTCCTGCGACTGGCAGTTCGTCTGCCACTGCTACCTGAGCCGTAGCAGTGACAAGAGGACATGACAGCGTCACCTCAGCCGTCACGAACTCCTCCACAGTGTTAAGTCCACGACACAACACTGCCTTGCTAGATGTCACCTTCCTACCAGTGACATTTCGGAACACTGACTGCTGTGCTCCCGTATCACGCAGTACAGTGACGGGATACTTTGTGCCATCAATCTCAATAGTGCCTCCACACAGGAAAGGACGGCACCAGTCGAGCTCACTATCCTTAACAACAGAGGGGAGAGGCAACATGGGGAGGGACAGGTGGGCCAACCTGCTCTCTCTCCTCCAGACACAACTCAGGCACACGCCGTGCCTTCTCACTTCTAAAGCCTGAAGGAGCAGTCAACTCATCACCACAAACTTTATCTGGCCACACCAACAAGGCAACTGGTTTCTGCGAGGACTTTGGAGTTTCAGCTGTTACTAACTTTGGGCAATTGAACTTAAAATGCCCTTTTCCTCGGCAGTGATAGCACGTAGGCTGGTAATCATACTTGGGCGTTCTAGGGGCCGCCTTCCCATCCGTACCATCCTTCACAGAAGAAGGAGGGGTGGGGGCCTGGGGCTTTCCCAAACCCATCTTACTGCCGAATCCAGTATATCGCCTAAAGTGGCCTGGAGAGCCCGAGGAAGAACTGCCACCACTCCCTGGGCCTCCCTTAGGACCACCTTCCTTACGACTCCAACTCCCAGGCTGCTGCACAGGACGGTGGGCCAACACATAATCATCAGCCCATGTAGCAGCCTCCTTCAAAGTCCTAAACCTCTTCTCCCTCAACAGAGGTACCAGCTCCTTATCAGCAATGTCGATGAACTGCTCCATAACTACTATGAATAGGAAGATTCTCAAACATGTCACTTCACATTCTTCTATCTGATTGCCAGTATGGCTGCCGTCAAGGTCGCTCTACTGGTGATCTCCTGGCGTTCCTTAAGGCAGCGTCACACCAGCACTTTTCCGTCTTCTTTTTCTGTCAATTTTCTAATGACTGTCAACTTTTGCAGACACACACAAGCTTGCTTCCGCCTTTGCCGCGCTTGTCGATTGTACACAAACATGGCTCATTTCACTTCACAACCATTTAACTGACGTCACAAGGTAGGCAACGAGACGCTCACCTTACCAGCTCCACATCAGTTCACAGCTGACCTCCACGCAGTCCAGTCCTCTCCTGCTCCAGTTAGTGTTTCACCCTTCACCTGGTAAGCCTTCACCTTCTGACGAGCCGTTCCTTCTTGGTGGAAATAACATATATGATCCACGGACATATATTGTTCGCCTTGTGTTTTGAAAGGCTTTTATGTGACACAGTACTGTTTCTTTTTGTTCAGACCGATGTCGGACCAGAACGAGGCTCACGAAACGCCAAGGCGTTCGTCATCGTCGTCATCTGAGAAGAAGAGACGTGAGAAAGACTCTGTGCCTTTACCGGCCAGTAAAAGGAGGGCCACCCAGAACATGGGAGTGAAGGACGGTTTGAGTCAACCACGGCCCGAGTGTGGTTCACCACCAGCTGTGGCCGGCCCAAGTCGCGCCAACACAACAACCGAGTGCTCGTTTGGCGGTGAAACTCTCAACCGGCTATCTGCATTGTTGAGTGGTTTAATTGAAAAACTCGACAATAACCCAGTACGGGAAGATGAGCCTTACGATAACTGTGAAAATTTTCGTGGCCCTCATGACATTTCCTCGTCTGAGGACGATGTCACAGTCAATTCAGTGGGTTTGCCTGACCGTTTGGATGAACTGGACACGTTCAACTCCATGCCTGCGTCCCAAGACTGTGATGAGGTTGATTTTCTTAAGGCATTAGGGGATTTCTCGGGTCTTTTCCATAGTGAGGAACAGAAAGGAGAGCCCCTCTCTGAGCGGTTGGCCTCCATCCTAAACTTGAGTTTGAGACGTCGACCCTCCGCTGAAGGTATAAAATCTACTTGTGAAAAAAATCAAGCTCCCAAGCAATGTACAAAACCTGAAAGTTCCCGTGACCAACGCTGCCGTTTCCAAAGCTATGAGTTTTGGTGGAAAATTAATTGACACTTACTCAGACTAATAGCCTGATCTCAAAAGCTTTAGTTCCTATTGCACTGTGCATAAGCGATATCGGGGAAAAGAAAGGAAAGAATATCAATTCATACTTAGATGGACTAAACATGAGTCTTAGGCTGCTTTCCTCTGCTATTAATTATATTAATCAACTACGGAAAGAAGTTGCACGGCTCCATGTTCACGACTCTGCCTTGGCCGAGCTTTGCAAGTGGAAGTATGAGGTTAGACAAGATGCTTTTTTTCCGTTTGATGTGACTAAGAGATGTGAGGAAATACACAAAACAAAGAAACTGGGAAGGCCTACATACTGTCCTTACAAGTCTTCTGGGAGGAGATATACTTCAAACAAGCAAATTAGGCGGCCCTATCAGGTTTCCTCGCATTCTCGGCTACATAACCAGCCAAGGCCTTTTTTAGGCCAGAAGCATCCCCAGGGGAGAGGGATGCATTTACCAAAACTCCCCCAATAAGCCGCCCCAGGGTGAGTACTGTTTTACCCCCTTTGATTAATACTCCGGATAATTTTAAGGGAGGAAAAAATTTTGATGCCAGTTCAGTATGGGGATCACTCACAAAAGACTTTTTTATTCACAATATAGTACATGGAAAATTTCTGGATTTTGCCAGTCTACCCAACCAGAATAATCCACCTAGCCCTTTAAATTTGTCTCCAGCTGATAGCCATTCCCTGGATATTGCTCTTTCCTTTTTCCTTAAACAACAAATTATTGAACGATATGAGCCAAAGAAGCATGGGTTCTTTTCTAATGTGTTCCCTATTACTAAAATTGACGGTACTACTAGAGTCATCCTCATTCTCAAGGAACTTAATAATTATATTACTCATATCCATTTTAAATTAGATACTCTGAAGGATGTGATACAGTTAATTCATCCACACTGTTTTTTCATTACCATGGATCTTAAAGATGCTTATTTTTCAGTTTATGTTAAGTCAGAGGATAGGAAATGATTACAGTTTATGTGGAAAGATCAGTTCTTTCGTTTCACTTGTCTACCACAAGGTTTGACGTCAGCCCCTCGTATTTTTACAAAATTACTGAAGCCTGCCCTATCGCATCTTAGAAAACGTGGAATATTGGTTGTATGCTATCGGGATGACTGTATTTTCATTGCAGAGTCGGAAGAGGAATTAAAAAGGGATGCTCACTATACCATGCAGTTTTTTTACTCCTTGGGGAAGCAGACAAAGAGTCCAGAGTTAGGAATTTAGATGGTGAATGGATGTTACACCCTCGTGTTTTCAAAAGACTTTGCCAACTTTATTTTACACCGGATGTGGATCTTTTTGCTACACGAATTAATGCACAAGTGTCTGCCTACGTTTCCTGGAAACCAGATCCATCTGCCACACACATTAATGCCTCCACACTGCCCTGGTCAAATGAAAATTTTTACGCTTTCCCGCCTTTCAGGATCATCTCAAGAGTTTTGAAGAAACTCCAAGAAGACGAAGCATCAATACTGATGGTATTCCCACTGTGGCCGACCCAGTTTTGGTTCCCCAAAGCTCTCCAGCTAATGGCAGCAGTTCCCGTTCTTCTCCCCAAAAAATACCCTAGTTCTTCCACAAAATCCTACTCAACACCATCCACAGGCTCAAAGGTTGGTGTTAACGAGAGCGATTTTATCAGGGAATCGTACGAAAATTAAGGCTTTTCGGCAGAGGTTACCCAATTTCTCCTTACGTCATGGAGATTAAAAGGATTAAATAATCCTCAAATTAAGTCATCACAAGGGAGCCCCCTTCCAATGAAGTAATTTGTCCTGCTGCTAGGCAACAAAGGCCATATAGCTGCTAGATGTCATTAGTGTGGTTCGATACGTCATGGAGAGATAGCACAAAATCACAATATGGGCCACCTCTCAGACGCTGGATGTCTTTTTGCATTTGCCGAAAAATTTATCCACTTCATCCACCTTTGAATGTATTTCTACAGTATTTGTTGTCAGAATTTCGGAGTGGAAAAGGGCGCAGCTACAGCTCATTGAACACCATAAGGTCGGCCATATCTACCGTAGCCAGTATTAATGACCGACCGGCAAGACAACATTCCTTAGTGACCAGATTTATGAAGGCAGTTTCTAGGGAAAGACCAGCTTTTCCCCGATGCCGTATTACCTGGGACCCTAAATTAGTCTTGGATTACTTGTCAAGTTTAGGGCAAAATAAGGATTTATCACTCCTTCAACTTTCCAGGAAACTGGCAATTCTTATGCTATTGTTGACTGGTCAACGAGGACAAACGTTACATTTACTTGACACTAGAAACATGACCGTCTCAGAGTCCAGAGACAGTTGTTTTTAGGATAGGGGATCCACTTAAAACTTCAAGGCCAGGTGACCATTTGTCCTAGTTGAGTTTTGATGTCTATCCCCATGATGAAAATTGTGTATTGTTGCCACAATAGTGAATTACCTTAGTAGAACAAAATCCATACGCGGGGAAATCATGGGATTTTTTATTACAACAAAACCTCCAATAAAATTAGCTGCGAGGGATACGTTACGTCGGTGGACGAAAAATATTATGCAAGCTGCTGGGATTGACCTGACTATTTTTTCCCCTCATTCTACTAGGTCGGCCTCAACCAGTAAGGCAGCCCTGAAACTGCCGCTGTCCACTATTCTATCAACCATTGGATGGGCTAAGGAGTCAACTTTCACTAAGCATTACCAAAAACCTATCAACAAAGGTGGTCAGTTTGCCAGGGCAGTTTTGTCATAAGTTATGTATGACCCTGCATTGTGAAAATGTTTAATTTTGTATGCAATTTTTCGTTTACCACTGTTATTAAATTTGTGTACACATTAGGATAATATAATACTTGTTATTATACGGTTGTAATAGGTATAATTTTTATTTGGTTGTTTTCAAACTTTTGTACACGCCAGAGAGGCGCATCAATGTTAATAAATTGGGTTATATCATTAGTCTATAATACCCCTATTATAGAAGTCTAATACGCCTAAACTGGAAAACAAAAAAGTAGGTTTGAGGAACCTCTCTAAAGCTCTCGTTGCCTACCTTGTGACGTCAGTTAAATGGTTGTGAAGTGAAATTGTAGATTAAACGAGTACTTACCAAGTATGAAGTTTGATCGTAATTTCACGAACATTTAACTGAGTCACTGAGGTAGGAAACCCCTTCCCTACCCAACCCAGACACTCATGGAACATACTTGGAATCTGCTCAATGAGGTGTTTGTTTGCTTCCTCAAACCTACTCTCTAAAGGACTGATGTGGAGCTGGTAACGTGAGCGTCTCGTTGCCTACCTCAGTGACTCAGTTAAATGTTCGTGAAATTACGATCAAACTTCATACTTGGTAAGTACTCGTTTAATCTACAATCATTCACCCCAGCAAGCCGTGGCTTTTTTTAACCTTATAATGTAATCAACTGTTCTGTGATCCCAAACGCAACGGTGACCTCTAATGCTCTCTATGAGAAATTCTTCAGAGTGTTTTGTCCACTGACATAACTTATAACTGCTCATCTTGGCCAATTACTTGGAAGTTGCCTTGGAAATATTCAAAAGCGTCGCACATTCGCACTCCCCTGGAAATGTACATACACAAACAACTGAGGAACTTTTCATTCCTAGGCTAGAAGAAAAAAATATGTATACAAATATATATTGATTAACTTATTTAGATTTCTAATATCTTGATAATAGCATTCTTCCATTTAAGAAAAAAAAATTTTAATAAAAGTGTTGATTAGAAACCAGTTCTTATTTTGACAGAAGAGTAAAAAAACGACGGAAATCGCCTGAGACAACGGAAAAAGTGCTAGTGTGACGCCGCCTTTACCAAGTTTTCGTCATCCTCTTTTAGAGATTTCAGTGAAACTTTTGCTGTCCATTTTGCATACCAAAAGCTTTTGATACAAAGCTTTAATTTCAAAACTGCCCTCTTACGGTTTCTATTCTTCTCTGAAACTTTATCTCAAATTTCCTTTCCGACCATTCTATTGCAGCCATGGTAGATGGCCACTGTTCTTCCACTGTTCTTCTCCTATATCTATTAATAGTGGAGTTCCTCAGGGTTCTGTCCTGTCACACAATCTCTTTCTATTATTCTATTTCTTGTTCTATCCACTCCTATGCTGATGATACCACCCAGCATCTTTCCACGTCCTTTCAGAGACGACCAATCCTTCAGGAAGTCAACAGATCACGCAGGGACGCCACAGTTCTTTCTCAGAATTCTGATTGGGGCAGAGAAAACTTAGTAGTGTGCAATGCCTCAAAAACTCAATTCCTCCGTCTATCAATTCGACACAAGCTTCCAAACAACTATCCCCTCTTCTTCAATGACACTCGACTGTCTCCCTCCTCTACACTGAATATCCTCGGTCTGTCCTTTACTCATAATCTTAACTGGAGACTTCACATCTCATCTCTTGCTAAAACAGCTTCTATGAAATTAAGCGTTCTGATGCGTCTCCGCCAGTTTTTCTCGCCCCTCCAACTGCTAACTCTGTACAAGGGCCTTATCTGTCCTTGTATAGAGTACGATTCGCATGTTTTGGGAGATTTCACTCAGTTTTATTAGAAGGGGTGGAATCAAAAGCCTTTTCGTCTCATCAACTTCCCTCTTCTGACTGTCTTCAGCCTCTTTCTCACCGCCGTAATGTTGCGTCCCTTTCTATCTTTTATCACTATTTTCATGCTAACTGTTCTACTGATCTTGCTAACTGCATGCCTCCCCTCCTCCTGCGGCTTCGCTGCACAAGGCTTTCTTCTTCCTCTCATCCCTATTCTAACTCCCTACTACAAGAATTAACCCGTACTCTCAAGTCTTTCATACCCTTCTTCGGTAAACTCTGGAACTCCTTGCCTGCTTCTATATTTCCATCTTCCTATTACCTGAATTCTTTTAAGAGGAAAGTTTCAAGACATCTGTCCTTGTCTTTCGGCTAAGTCTCTACGAATCTTTTAGGGAACTTGCATTTTAAGTGGGCCTTTTTTTTTTTTTTTTGTTGCCCTTGGCTAGTTTCCCTCTTGCATAACGTTATATATATATATATATATATATATATATATATATATATATATATATATATATATATATATATATATATATATATATATATAAGGTTCAGAAAAGTTACGATAAACTGAACATAATGGGTCGTAAAGGTAGAGTATAAAATGAAACTGGGTCGTGATGAAAAAAGTTTGAGGAATCCTGGTGTAGTGTGTACGTATATAATAGCCTATCCACGAAAATAACGCGGTGCTGATTGTTACTGGAGTCAGCACCGTGACGCACGGTTTGCAAATCAATCACTGTTCTAGTCACACACAAACCAGCCAAACACTACATGTTTGTGTCATGGGAACATTAAGTTGGAGTGAACTGTATCATACCAAGACTTTTAGAGCTTAATGCCTAGAGCTGTCTAAATTTTCACTCTCATCATACTTGACTGACTGATCAGCAATATTTTCTCAACGACCGTTGCTGCGTCCGCTCAGCCGTATATGTATTTCCTAAAATTCACTAGCACGAAAACTGTCCGCTGTTCCACCTTCATCTAAGAAACTGAAATCATCTTCTTGGGGATTTGTTGGGGCCGTGCAGGTTGTGTGTGAAAATGAAATCACTTGCCTAAGTTGCAGTGTGTATTTCACATCGACCATGGCTGCCAGACGCCTGTCAAAATTTTGCACAGCCTCCTCCAATTGCACACTGGTAACATATGCCGAGGCGAAGGCCAAAGAATTCCGCCAACACAATTATTGGTCCGCTAGCCACATACCTGCACTTCACAAATTCGTCGTTCATTATCGCCAGCCAAGTATATATAAACACCTCCAACGTTTCCTGGATCTGGGCACCACCAAGTTCTTCCCCAAAAATGGGACTGATGAACATAGCGGAAGACTCCTGTGAGGATGGATCGATGGAGAAAGGTCGAGTGCAAAGTTCAAACTGAGCCCGAACTGCCCGAGGCTGTCTAGAAGCTGCTGGAACCGAGTACTGGCACGGCCTTCGTACTGGCGGCTATGCTTCATTGATTCAATGCTTCACACGTCAGTAGTCATGACGTGGTACATTTACATTGGAGCCAATCTCAATCATTTTTACATACTCTTAGTTGTAAATTCTAAAGCCGCTAAGAAATAATAGGAAAATCGCGTTAAGAATATAAACCCGAATATCAGTGAAAACCAAAATCAATTGATCATATCATATATGTTAGTATTTCTTCTCATTTTCTACTCTCGATTGTAAGAGAGATCTCTGATTTTAACATGGTCAAAATAACTTGCTCCTGCACCACAATTATGAGGAACTTTACGACGTTAATCTTTTGACCCACCAGTAGACTACACAGTTCTCTAACTCAAGCATTATAAATTGTTTCTTACGTATCATTTCATTCTTCGACACTGCACCTCCAGACGAGATTTTGTGCAATGATAGGTATAGTTTAGTAATATGGAAACACACATAATTAACTTTTTACTCCCGGAGAGAGGCCGAGTCGCTCTTCCGAGTGAGCGGGCAGGTGTTGAAGATTATATTTAACTTACCATTATATATATGTATGTATATATATATATATATATATATATATATATATATATATATATATATATATATATATATATATATATATATATATATATATATATATATATATATATATATATATATATATATATATATATATATATATATATATATATATATAATCTGTGTGGAGATATCGCTTCCTTCTGTAATGCATTTCATTTATATACTGCTTTGATTGAAAAGCGTCTTTCTGGCTCATCCTATGCGTGTGATATAGTTGCAGCATAACTGATGTTCACTGGAGCAGGACCGCCCCTGCCTACGCGCAGAACACGCGCAGTGCGTAGGGCCCCGCGATCCATAGGGGGCCCCATTTTGGGCAAGGAAACGCATTTTGCACACATGCGCAAAGAATGCGCACATGCGCTGCCGTGAAGTATATTACTTACCTTTGTTGTTACTAATAAAGGCTGTTTATATTGAATGGCATTTCAGTGTATTGTTATTCTGTACCTAATATACATTTGGGATTGGGTAGGACTCGGGGGGAGGGGGCTAGATTATATATATATATATATATATATATATATATATATATATATATATATATATATATATATATATATATATATATATATATATATATATTTTTTTTTTCTCCGCTTAGGGCCCCATTTTGGACAGGGATAGCCCTGCACTGGAGTTATTGAAGGACATATGTAAGGTCCTCCTGGTACATGATCAACCTGACCTGACCTGATGGAGACCTATACCTGAATCAAGTGTTCTTACCTACATAACTATGTTAATATAATGACGTGCTTATTACCATACATGTATCCGAACTAAAATAATTCTTGTTAACAAATCAAGTTAGTATAGGTCACAGTTTTTAGTCATCAGTAGTTGATATAATAATGTACTTTAATTATCCCAAATCAGAAGTAAAAACACTAACGAAATGCTTCCCTAATGGTAGGTCACCAACCCTCGCTACCACTCCACCGACATAAGATCATGGAACCCACCCAGAAAGAAAACTACCTCATTACACATAAAACTGTATTTTATACCAATGATAATAATGACAGTGGGGAGCCTGGAGCACGGCTCCCCCTCACACTCACACACGCTCACCTCACACGGGCCTTGGCAGCACAACCCAAACAAAACGCTGATATGCTGGGAGAGTCAGGCGAGGGTCAGCTTCATAAAAAAATAATTATTGTAAAGTTTGACGTTGAAGAGAAGGTAAGGGTGCGAGCGGACGGCGGTGGGAAGAGGGAGGGCCTTCCCTAACCTTCACCTTGGTGTGTGTGTGTGTGTGTGTGTGTGTGTGTGTGTATTTACTTTGGTGATGAATTAATGAGCCTTTGGGATGTAATGGTGATGGTGAATGTTTCAATGGTTTAGATGGAGTGACGACACCATGGACATGAAGCTATTTGTCTGATTTTCACAATAGAGATGGTTCTATTAATTATTATGCTAGCACGTTTCTATTTCTTTGTAAATTGTTTGAATTTTATAAAGAACTACTATTAAGCTCTTTAGAACTTGTAAGCTCAACTGATAATCCAATAACTCCAGAAATTAAAAAAAAAAAAAAAAAAAACAAGAACACCAGAAAATAGCTAACTTCTTTCCTTGTTACATCCCACAGCAAAGGGAATAACCTCCCTATGAACAATTTGGACTGCTGAGACAACGGACAACACAACGCCTCACCCATCCACACACACACACACACACACACACACACACACACACACACACACACACCATCCCACCTCAGTGTCTATTTATTTATTAGCTACCAATGCCTGGTCTTTAGGGAAATGGCTGCAAGTCAATTCTAGTCCTGGTATTCCTTCCTCTAAGGCATCTAATTGTTTTATTCTCCTAAACCCAACTGAACCACCAACTTTCACACAGCTCTCAACTCACTTCTATTTTTTTTTCTGAACCTTTCCTGCTCCTTGCTAATATTTCTCTTACACTGTGATAATGTGAGTCAAGGAATGCTTGTACATATGTATGGAGGTGCCTTGTTCTAGCCACTACCTCAGATGTTGTCAGTCTACAGATAATGTAAACACCTCAAACCATTAAAGCTCTCAAGGATCAATATTGCCAATAGTCATGTCCAGTATGGGGTGCTTCACAAGATGTCATATGCAGTAAATAACCTTGTCAGAATGTATACATGATAATGGTGATGTTAAAAATGTCTAAAATAAACATCCACAAATTCATGTGGATGCTTCTGTACAATAAGTGGAAACAAACTAAAGATGAGAGTAGGAATGAAAGTGGCAGGGTGGCAGGATGGAGAAGTGAGATGTTGGGTATCCTAAGACTATCCTACACTTTGTGCTTAGGAGGATGGATGGTTTGTGCCATGCCGGTCTGCACATCACCGCCGCCGCTACTCCTGTGAATGGAAGGAAGAGGACAGGACAGACAGTACAGTGCTTGAGCAAGGAAGAAGCTGCCGCCGGCCCACAGCCAACCCTGACCTTATCTGTCTACTCTATGCACAGCTAATCTCATTTATTTCTGTGATTGCATACAGTCACTTTATTGCAGTCTCAATACTCAATTTCACATAAATGTTTTGCTTTTCAAAAACAATTTACTGATCAAAATTTGGCTTAAAAGTGGAATGAGTCCTAAGAGTTATTCATTGTTCAGAGTCCACATAGCAGTGTCACACACCTGATGAAGCCCCATCAAATACTCTCTCTACAATACTGCATAGTCGGAAACTCAACATAAATAAAACTTTACATATAAAATGCTATAGTACCTCATAAAATACACATTTCCTAAAAAATGTAACAAAACGGTCCAGTCCTGAAACAGTTCATCTGGTAGACAGTTGTTGGCTCACGACTTCTCACGACACACACATATAAATAGCTTGCTCCACACGCACCCTGGCTGGCATAAGGCTGTCCCAACCTCAAAAGAATGCATAAAAGTGCATTAAGTTTTGTCTTCACTCCTCAGTCCCTCCGACCACTGTGGCAGCCACGGCGCCCAGCTCATCACTATTGTCTTGTCGGGCAGAGTCACGCACCGCTGCAGGACCCGGAGACGAGTGAAGCACTTTCTTGCCGTGGAAGATTCAACTGTCTTCCACTTTGTAAAATACATACACTTCTTGTACAAATGTTTCCTTTGTAAAATACTTCTTTAAACTATCTAACCTTAAATACTACTTGATTTTTTATGTTTTTTTTAAGTTAGTCTCAAAATAAACAATTGAATTTACTGACAGAAATATTTTACACTACAACCCCTTCCGTTTGCATCAAGATGGGAGGCAGTTGCACCAGAGGGAGAGAGAATACTTCTTAACTTTTATAAACAGTCAGGAGGTGTAAAACGTGTGTCTCGCTGTACAAGTAACCTAGGCTATTATGTACACCCAGCAGTGGGGGGGGGGAGATGGGGGTCACTGGGAGCCAATCACACACTGCCACCTCCCAAGGGCTCACAGGTCACCTTCCTAATCTTTATATACAATTTGGCTACAGGTGAGTGAACAAACTGGCGCTGCTCTGTACACTATCTGGAGCACTGGGGGGGCAGTGGCTCTTGGCCTCTTAAGAGTTGGGCCCACCTGGCTTGTACACCACTGCCTTATTAGTTTACATTACTCGAGTTGCCAGCACCGCAATGCTGAAAACCGGTTAATAATAAAAGGCATAAATATCCAATATGAAGTACAATCTGTCACTCATTTTATCACAGACAATCCTGCTTGGATACTAGTCACTAACAATGCACTGGCTAACCTTGCCCAGCCTGACGGACCAACAGCCCACCTGCCTACGCTCGCCCAAGAGTGTGATTCAGCACAACGTACAGCCGGTCGCCGCGGCTCCTCCCAGTCTGCCGAGGTGGTCCGACCGTGCGTCCCTCTCCCTAAGGCAGGACTGTTTTGATTGCATTGTGGTGGACTCCTGGTCAATAAGTTAAGTATATATATATATATACATTGATCTTTGAGATAATTCAAGTTTTGTGAGGTAACACCTTCTCTTTGAGCATTAAGAAAATTATGCATCAGCCCTACTGTAATAATGCTTTGGTTCATCTGCTCTGCCTCCCTGATCCAACACACGCTGCGCCAGCACTACGCTACAACCCGCAGCTCATTGTAAGCCTCTTGAGAGTCACCCAGGCACAAACTCTCTCACCATAAAAATTAAATATTAAAATTCTTAACAAAATATTTCACCAAAACAATCAAGAGGCTATTCATTATTAGGTCATTTCCAAATTACAAAATGGTTAGGAAAATTCTGCCTCTTGTTGAATTTTCATGGAATTATTTTTAGAGATCCTTGAAATTAGAATCTGAATTAGTGGTTAAAATTTATATAAAATACAGAACAATTACAAGAACACTTTTCCATAAAACAGAAACCATGATGTAATTTCATTCAAGAGCACTTTTTTGTAGTCCGGCGAGGAGACACTTTCTGTAAAGCCCAACAATTGCACCACAGCTCAAGGAAATACTGATATCAAGACACGTTATCCTTGCCCTTGGGACATCATACGAGGGCAGCCATAATGTTGTACAGGTGGGCGAGGACCTGCATGTGGAGGGGCAGGCATGACCTCCTGTCCTGCTTGGCCGGGTCCAGCACCAGCCATGACAGGCCATTGTAGCCCTCAAGCACATATCTGGGGAAAGACAAAGCAACTCACTCACTTGCCTGCCACTCGGGGAATACTATGAAATGGTACACAAGCCAAACCAAACCAAATAACATAACAAAAACTGTACAACCAAGCCTCTATTAAGTTTACACATTAAAACCAGTACAGATGACAACCACTGGTGGAGGCCACATACTCATTTTGAAAAAATTCAGAATCTCTCTCTCTTCTCACACACACACACACACACACACACACACACACACACACACACACACACACCTGAGAACATCTGTGGTGTAGGATGAGTCCAGCGGATGGACCTTATTGTTGGTATTGTGCACAAACTCCTCTGACTGAGTGATGCCTGGGGAGTGGAGATGAAGGGCGGACTTGAGGAACACAGGACAAGAGCCCTCCAAGTGAGGGCAAGCAGACCAGAACCAGCGGGGCAGCCGGCCTGTTGAGGCAGTGGAAACATAATAACCAAGGGCAAGTGGCTGCTGCAGCACCGAGCCACGGCCATCCTCCTGGGGGTCCACCAGAACCACACCATTGGACCGTGCCTGCCCAGAAAACTGGGAAGGACTGGTCCGGCCCCCAGCTCCCATGATGGGGCTGGAGGGCTGTGAGAGGGAGTCCCGGTGGCCACCGCCATCTTCCAGCTGGTCATCTTGATTGGGGCCGGTGTCCAGCATGAGCAGCTCATTGATACTGAGGCCCATTGGCATGCTGTCCATCACTACAGAATCTATGTCGTTTTCAACATCATTGTCCAGCAGCAGGTCTGCATTCTCGTCAAATGTCTGCTCATCTTGGAACATCTTCTGGGCAGACTGAAAAGCAAAAAGTTTGTTAGTCCAACATCATTTTGAAAAGCAAAATATTTAATGCAAATCTCTAATGTCAGTATCAATTTTACACGCAAAAAATTTGCAATAAAAATTAATAACACGACTATAAACAAAGCAAAATACAATGCCTAATGCTAAAAGAGGGGCACAACACACCTGAGTTTTAGCTGAAGTGGGAAACACTAGTATATGAGTACAGGTGAGGTCTTCAGGTGTAGACAGGTTGCAGTTCTGGCTGTTCTGACCGAACCTCTCATCAGGTGTGAACATGTCGGGCATCATGCGGAAGGATGAGTCTGCTTCTATAGAGACCAGACAAGCAGAGAGGATGCAGGGCGCATCCCCGGGGAAAAGATAAGCACACTGTTTGCACATTTCCTTCAAGTTCTTGGATGCCTGGATGAGGGACTTCCGGGAGAGCAGGGAGGACCACCCCTTCAGCTCCCCATGCCCCATCCTGCCCAGCCGCCCCACAATGAGGCGCCACGGGTGCACTCCGATGGACATGACACTCAAGATCCAGTCCATCAGCTTCTTGAGGCCAATGCGCCGCGCTGAAGCTTTCTTTCTTCGTGTCCTGCAGAGTAAACACAGCCAACTCTCACAACCTCATTCTTCTATTGACACTTCATTGATATTTACTTCACTGCTAAAACTATACAAAGCAATGATGTTTCAAGCTGAGCATGCAAACAATGCTAATTAAGCGGTCTAAAAAATTAATCTGAAAGTTTATTTATCAGCAAGTCTATCAATGTGTGTGTGTATTTACCTAGTTGTAGTTGTACAGGGCCTGGGCTTTATGCTCATGTGGCCCCGTCTCCATATCTACACTTATCCAATCTTACTTTAAAAGTATGCACACTCGTTACAGACATTACTTCTTCATTTAAACTATTTCACGTCTCAATACATCTCTGTGGCAAACCATGTTTTTTAATATCTCTCAGACATCTTCCTTTTCTCAGCTTTTTACTATGCGATCTTGTGCTTCGGATGTCATATTCTTCTCTCAGGATCAGTTTCTCATTATCCACTTGGTCCATTCCGTTAATCAATTTATAAACTTTTTTCAGGTCTCCTCTCTCCCTTCTTTGTTCCAAGGTTAGTAGATCCATAGCCTTTAGTCTCTCCTCATATGTCATTCCTTGAAATTCTGGAACCATTCTTGTAGCTATTTTTTTGTAGCCTCTCGAATTTCCTTATGTGTTTCTTTTTTATGAGGGGTCCACACTACTCCTGCATATTCCAATCTGGGTCTTATTATAGTACTTATCAATTTCTTCATCATTTCTTTGTCCATGTAGTGAAATGCTACTCCAATATTCCTTAGCAAATTATATGTTTCTCTAAAAATTCTATCAATATGGCTTACTGGTTGATTGTTTTCTTCCATCGTCACTCCTAAGTCCTTTTCTTTTTTTACTTTCTCCAGTTCTACTCCATCTCCCATCTTATAGATTCCCACAAGTCATCTTTCACAGTGTGTGTGTGTGTGTGTGTAATTCACTGTTTGATCTGCTGCAGTCTCTGACGAGACAGCCAGACGTTACCCTACGGAACGAGCTCAGAGCTCATTGTTTCCGAACTTCGGATAGGCCTGAGACCAGGCACACACCACACACCGGGACAACAAGGTCACAACTCCTGGATTTACATCCCGTACCTACTCACTGCTAGGTGAACAGGGGCTACACGTGAAAGGAGACACACCCAAATATCTCCACCCGGCCAATCGAACCCGGTCATCTGGCTTGTGAAGCCAGCGCTCTAACCACTGAGCTACCGGGCCGTGTGTGTGTGTGTGTGTGTGTGTGTGTGTGTGTGTGTGTGTGTGTGTGTGTGTGTGTGTGTGTATTTACCAAGTTGTAGTTTTACAGGGCCTGGGCTTTATGCTCGTGTGGTCCCGTCTCCATATCTACGCGTATCCAATTTTTCTTTAAAACTATGTACACTCTGCTGACATCACTTCCTCAATCAAACTGTTCCAAGTCTCAACACATCTTTGCATAAAACTAAATTTTTAACATCTCTCAGACATCTTCCCTTCCTCAGTTTCTTAATATGCGTCTTGTGCTTCTAATGTCATATTCTTCTTTCAGGATTAGTTTCTCATTCCGTTAATCAATTTATAAACTTGTATCAGATCCCCTCTCTCTCTTCTCTGTTCCAGAGTTGGTAGATCCATTGCTTTTAGTTTCTCCTCATATGTCATCCCTTTAAATTCTGGAACCATTCTTGTAGCTATTTTTTGTAGTCTCTCCAATTTCCTTATGTGTTTCTTTTATGGGGGGTCCACACAACTCCTGCATATTCCAATCTAGGTCTTATTTTAGTACTTATCAATTCCTTCATCATTTCTTTGTCCATATAGTGAAATGCTAATCCAATATTCCTTAGCAAATTATACGTCTCTCTGAAAATTCTATCAATATGGCTTACCGGTTGATTGTTTTCTTCCATTGTCACTCCCAAGTCCTTTTCCTTTTTTACTTTTTCTAGTTCTACTCCATCTCCCATCTTATAGATTCCCACTGGTCATCTTTCACTTTTTCCCATTTCCATGACATGGCTTTTGTCCACATTGAATTCCATCTCCCATTTTTTACTCCATTTCCAGATCTTGTTTAAGTCTTCCTGTAGTATTTCACAATCCTCTTTTTGTTTAATGACTCTGCACAGTTTCGCATCGTCTACAAACAGATTTATGTAGCTGTTCACTCCCTCTGGCATGTCGTTTATATATACGAGAAAAAGTATTGGTGCCAATACTGACCCTTGTGGCACTCCGCTTTCTACTGCTCTCCACTTGGACTTCATATCTTTAACTATCGTTCTTATTTCTCTCCCCCTCAAGTAATTTTCATCCATCTCAATGTGCTTCCTTTTAAGCCACCCTTCTCCTCTAACTTCCATAGTAATCTTTCATGTGGCACTTTATCAAATGCCTTTTTTAAATCTAAATAAATACAGTCAATCCATCCCTCTCTCTCTTGTACTTTATCAACTATTCTAGAGTAGAAACTCAATAAATTTGTTACACATGACCGACCTTTTCTAAAACCAAACTGGCTATTTGATAATAATTTGTTGTCTTCAAGAAACTCAATCCATTGCTTCTTTATTACTCTTTCACACATCTTGCATATTATACTAGTTAGTGATACCGGTCTGTAATTTAAAGGTTCTTCCTTTCTTCGCTCTTATATATGGGAACCACCTCAGCTCTTTTCCATTCTACTGGTACTGTTCCATTTTCTCTTACTAAATTTTCTTTTTTCTTCAGGACTCCTATCATTTTGTTTGTCATATTTTCATAGCTTTCTTTTAACTGTTCTTGAGATACTTCCTGAAATGATTCCTTGTCTTATCTTGGATTCTCCATGCCTGTACTTCTTTTTTAATCACGTCTTGTACTCTTTCTTCTTCTTTGTTGACTAGATCTTTTAGCTTCTCTTTTTCTTTCTCGGCTTTACCGAGTCCTTCTTCCATCAATTTCTTGTAGTTAGCTATTTTCACTTTTAATTCTTCATATTCCGTTCTTAGCTTAGTTTCGTTTTCTTCCACTCTTTTTATCCTTTCTTTCAATTTCTGAAGCTCTTTATCCTGTTCTTCATTCTCTTTTATTCCCATACTCTCCTTTATCATTTTATCTAATTTACGTTCGATAGTCAACACTCTATCAAATAGTGAAGTATGCGCTGTATCAAAGCCTTCGAATGCTTTCTCCCTCACCAATATAGTCATCATCAGCTTTCACTCTTTCCCGTGTCTCATACCTGCATTTAGATGGAATCTCTTTCTCACTCATGATTTTGTAACACTGTATTCATGAAAAAAACGAGTCCACACTAATCGCCAAGGCCACTGCAAACCCAAACAAAGGTAGTGAAGATCAGCTGATTCTCGGGATCATTCTCTTATTGTCCTCCTCTCTCTCTCTCTCTCTGTGTGTGTGTGTATTTACCTAGTTGTAGTGTGTGTGTGTGTGTGTGTGTGTGTGTGTGTGTGTGTGTGTGTGTGTGTGTGTGTGTGTGTGTGTGTGTGTGTGTGTGTGTGTGTATTTACCTAGTTGTAGTTTTACAGGGCCTGGGCTTTATGCTCGTGTGGCCCTGTCTCCACACACACACTTATCCAATTTTACTTTAAAGCTATGCACACTCTTTGCTGACACTACTTCCTCACTCAAATTGTTCCAAGCCTCAAAACATCTTTGGGGGAAACTATATTTTTTAACATCTCTCAGACATCTTCCCTTCTATGCGATCTTGTGCTTCTCATGTCATATTCTTCTCTCAGAATCAGTTTCTCATTATCCACTTGATCCGTTCCATTAATCAATTTATAAAATTGTATCAGATCCCCTCTTTCCCTTCTCTGTTCCATGGTTGGTAGATCCATAGCGTTTAGTCTTTCCTCATATGTCATCCCTTCAAATTCTGGAACCATTCTTGTAGCCATTTCTTGTAGTCTCTCCAACTTCCTTATGTGTTTCATTTTATGGGGGTCCACACAACTCCTGCATATTCCAATCTGAGTCTTATTATAGTACTTATCAATTTCTTCATCATTTCTTTGTCCATGTAGTGAAATGCTAATCCAATATTCCTTAGCAAATTATATGTCTCTCTGAAAATTCTATCAATATGGGTTACTGGTTGATTGTTTTCTTCCATCGTCACTCTGAAGTCCTTTTCCTTTTTTACTTTTTCTAGTTCTACTCCATCTCCCATCTTATAGATTCCCACTGGTCGTCTTTCACTCTTTCCTATTTCCATGACATGGCCTTTGTCCACATTGAATTCCATCTCCCATTTCTTACTCCATTTCCAGATCTTGTTTAAATCTTCCTGCAGTATTTCACAATCCTCTTTTTGCTTTATAACTCTGCACAGTTTTGCATCGTCCGCAAACAGATTTATGTAGCTGTTCACTCCCTCTGGCATGTCGTTTATATATATGAGAAAAAGTACTGGCGCCAATACTGACCCCTGTGGCACTCCGCTTTCTACTGCTCTCCACTTGGACTTCATATCTTTAACTACCGTCCTTATTTCTCAAATCATTTTCCAACCATCTCCAATGTGCTTCCTTTTAAGCCACCCTTCTCCTCTAACTTCCACAATAATCTTTCATGTGGAACTCTATCAAATGCCTTTTTTAAATCCAAATAAATACAGTCAATCCATCCCTCTCTCTCTTGTACTCTATCAACTATTCTAGAGTAGAAACTCAGTAAATACGTTACACACGACCGATCTTTTCTAAAACCAAATTGGCTATTTGATAATAATTTGTTGTCTTCAAGAAACTTGATCCATTGTTTCTTTATTACTCTTTCACACATCTTGCATATTATACTAGATAGTGATACTGGTCTGTAATTTAAAGGTCCTTCCTTCCTTTCTTATATATGGGAACCACCTCAGCTTTTTTCCATTCTACTGGTACTGTTCCATTTTCTATTGAACATTTTATGATGATGTTTATAGAACTTGCTAGTTCTTCCTTACATTCTTTTAATATTCTGCTTGAGACTTCATCCGGTCATACTGCCTTCTCTTCATCTAATTCTGTCATCAACTTTTTTATTTCAAGCTTCGTTACTTTAATTTCCTTCATATAGACAGTCTCTATAAATTCTGTCATCAACTTTTTTATTTCAAGCTTCGTTACTTTAATTTCCTTCATATAGACAGTCTCTATATTACCCTGTGGTCTTTCAATTTTGGATTCCTTAGTAAAGGCCTCCTGAAATTTACTATTTAACAATTCTGCCATACTTTTTGGGTCTTCCACCATCCCATTCTCTCCTTTCAATCTTTCGATTGTTTCTTTTTGCCTTATTTTTCCATTTATGAATATGTAGAACAATTTTGGTTGCTCCTTACATTTTTCAACAATGTTCTTTTCATAGTTCCTTTCTTCTTCCTTCCTCACCTTATCATATTCATTTCTTGTTGCTTTAAAGTTTTCCTTATTTTCTGGATTTCAATTTCTCCTCCACCTTCTCCATGCTCCATCTCTTTTTTCCTTTGCCCTAGCACACCTTTCATTAAACCAATCTTTCTTTCTTTCTTCTTTAGGTCTATATTTTGGGACATATTCCCCAACTCCTGTTTTGTATATTTCCAAAAATAAGTAATATTTCTCTTGCACCCTCTCTGAGTTTTCCATCTCCTCCCAGTTAACGTTTTCAAAATAGTTCTTGAGGTTCTCAATATCAGCTTTTCTGTAGTTTAATTGGTCTCCTTTGTATGATTTGTCTCTATCTTCCTTTCCCTCTTCTATATCTATTTCTAATATTACATGGTCACTCTTTCCCAATGGGCACTTATATCTAATATCATCGTTCGTTTGTATACCCCTTGTAAACACCAGGTCCAATCTCGTCGGCTCATCGTTTCCTCTGAATCTTGTGTTTTCCTTTACTCTTTGGTCCATCATATTATCTATCATTAGGTTCATGAATCTATCTCCCCAGGCTTCTTCCCCCATACCACTTTCATAATTTTACCAGTCCACCTCCTTACAGTTGAAATCTCCTACTAATATCACTTTTCTCCTTTCTTTAATGATTCTCGTTAGACTCCTTATTGTGCCATCTATCATGTCTTCATATTCTTGATCGGTCCATGAATTTGTTTTTGGTGACACATGTTCCAATGATTGTTAACTCTTTTTTTATTAATATATATCTTAATATACAGTACTTCTGCTTTTACTTACACTCCACTTGGTTTACTACCATCTTTTTCCTTATCATCATCATGACTCTTCCTCCTCCTTTACCCACTCTGTCTTTCCTCCATATATTATACCTATTATCTATGTGTGTGTGTGTGTGTGTGTGTGTGTGTGTAATTCACTGTTTGATCTGCTGCAGTCTATCTGTTTGACAGCCAGTCGTTACCCTAGGAACGAGCTCAGAGCTCATTATTTCCGATCTTGGGATAGGTCTGAGACACACACCACACACACAACAAGGTCACAACTCCTCAATTTACATTCCACTCCTACTCACTGCTAGGTGAACACTACATGTGAAAGGAGACACACTCAAATATCTCCACCCGGCCAATCGAACCCCGGTCCTCTGGCTTGTCCAGCGCTCTAACCACTGAGCTACCACTGTGTGTGTGTGTGTGTGTGTGTGTGTGTGTGTGTGTGTGTGTGTGTGTGTGTGTGTGTGTGTGTGTGTGTGTGTGTGTATTTACCTAGTTGTACCTAGTTGTAGTTTTACAGGGCCTGGGCTTTATGCTCGTGTGGTCCCGTCTCCATATCTACACTTATCCAATTTTTCTTTAAAACTATGTACACTCTTTGCTGACACCACTTCCTCACTCAAACTGTTCCAAGTCTCAACACATCTTTGCGGAAACTAAATTTTTAACATCTCTCAGACATCGTCCCTTCCTTAGTTTCTTACTATGCGATCTTGTGCTTCTAAAGTCATATTCTTCTCTCAGGATCAGTTTCTCATTATCCACTTCATCCATTCCGTTAATCAATTTATAAACTTGTATCAGATCCCCTCTCTCTCTTCTCTGCTCCAAGGTTGGTAGATCCATTGCCTTTAGTCTCTCCTCATATGCCATCCCTTTAAATTCTGGAACCATTCTTGTAGCCATTTTTGTAGTCTCTCTAATTTTCTTATGTGTTTCTTTTATGGGGAGTCCACACAACTCCTGCATATTCCAATCTAGGTCTTATTTTAGTACTTATCAATTTCTTCATCATTTCCTTGTCCATATAGTGAAATGCTACTCCAATATTCCTTAGCAAATTATCGTCTCTCTGAAAATTCTATCAATATGGCTAACCGGTTGATTATTTTCTTCCATTGTCACTCCCAAGTCCTTTTCCTTTTTACTTTTTCTAGTTCTACTCCATCTCCCATCTTATAGATTCCCACTGGTCGTCTTTCACTTTTCCCATTTCCATGACATGGCTTTTGTCCACATTGAATTCCATCTCCCATTTTTGCTCCATTTCCAGATCTTGTTTAAGTCTTCCTGTAGTATTTCACAATCCTCTTTTGTTTAATGACTCTGCACAGTTTCGCATCGTCCATAAACAGATTTATGTAGCTGTTCACTCCCTCTGGCATGTCATTTATATATACGAGAAAAAGTATTGGTGCCAATACTGACCCCTGTGGCACTCCGCTGTCTACTGTTCTCCACTTGGACTTCATATCTTTAACTATCGTCTCTCCCCTTAAGTAATTCTTATTTCTCTAATTCTTATCCCTCTAAGTAATTCTTCATCTCATCTCAATGTGCTTCCTTTTAAGCCACCCTTCTCCTCTAACTTCCATAGTAATCTTTCATGTGGCACTTTATCAAAAGCCTTTTTTAGATCTAAATAAATACAGTCAACCCATCCTCTCTCTCTTGTACTTTATCAACTATTCTAGAGTAGAAACTCAATAAATTTGTTACACATGACCGACCTTTTCTAAAACCAAATTGGCTATTTGATAATATTTTGTTGTCTTCAAGAAACTCAATCCATTGCTTCTTTATTACTCTTTCACACATCTTGCATATTACACTAGTTAGTGATACCGGTCTGTAATTTAAAGGTTCTTCCTTCCTTCCGCTCTTATATATGGGAACCACCTCAGCTCTTTTCCACTCCACTGGCATGTGTGTGTGTGTGTGTGTGTGTGTGTGTGTGTGTGTGTGTGTGTGTGTGTGTGTGTGTGTGTGTGTGTGTGTGTGTGTGTGTGTGTGTGTGTAAGTGAAGTTTGGGATTCTAAATGATTTTAGTATCTGTCAACTGTAGTTGTCTCAAGTTTATAGTATTTTAGAGAGTTATAGTGCTAGTACAATTATGTGTATGCATGATGAGGCTATGACAGACAGCTTACCTGTTGGGAATCTCTATGCTAATGGTGACAGTTTCAAGGATTTCCCCAAGGTCATCTGTAGCAGTAGCTAACAACCACCGTTGGTCCTCAGAGAGACAGTAGGTACAGTTGAGTATGGTGGATTTCTCTCTTGGCACCCCCAAGGCCTCCTGTGCTTCCCTGTAGGTGCCGCGGCTCTCCTTGATGGGAGCCAAGATATAGGCTGGAGAGAAGATGTGGTACGGAGCGAGGCGCTTCTCTTCAGCAGCAAGCTGTTTGTACCACAGGGGTGAGGTAGGGAGTAGGAATTAAAGGATATGGAAATCAATATTCAAGACAACATACAATACAAATTGTAGGTAAAGATGTAAGAGAAGGTAGATAAAGAACCTGGCTACAAACACTCACACTAGCTTCCTTTGGCTTGAGGAAGGCATCATACACAGCAGCAGGACCAAACCCAGTGAGAGACTTCACCGAGGCATTATGGGTTAGTGTCCTGCGGCACTGCATGAACACTGAGAACGCCAGAGATTTTAGTTGGTCGATGTGACGGGAACGGTCATGGGAATCGCTCGCTAGCTCCAGGATGCTCTCCAGGGAGATTATCTGTAGAGCAGAGCAAGTGTATGAGCGCACGCACGCACACACGCATGAGAGAGAGAGAGAGAGAGAGAGAGAGAGAGAGAGAGAGAGAGAGAGAGAGAGAGAGAGAGAGAGAGAGAGAGAGAGAGAGAGAGAGAGAGAGAGAGAGAGAGAGAGAGAGAGAGAGAGAGAGAGAGAGAGAGAGAGAGAGAGAGAGAGAGAGAGAGAGAGAGAGATGTTGGCTCTCATTATTCACACACCAAAACAAATACCTTACACCCCACCCCTTCTTGTAACTACCCTTCACCATGAGTCACAGGACAAGCACAGGCCAGCCACATACCTGGAGGTACACATTGTTTTGCATGCTCTCCGGGAGACCCTCCAGCATGTGTTCGTAGCAGCGCAGAAGTCCCAGGGTCACCAGGCGATGCATGTCAGGATGGTCCTCCCCGACATTGAAGGGGTCCACCAGGTACACCAGAATGGCAGGCGTGGGAGAGTCATCATCGTCCGGCTCGTTTAGGCTCGCGCCGGATCCCAGCACTGTGCTACTACTCTGCTGTGGGAGGAAAATCTATTGTCTCATGTTGTACTACACTTAGCTGTCCCTCACACAGTACAAATGCAACAACTGTTTTCCACACAACAAAGAACAAGCCCTCTTTCATTTACATCATTAACAGCACACATGAACACTTTCTTCAGCAACCTATATGATCTATTTTGTCATTATATTCTGCCTATTTCTGTCTCCCTTATCCCCTTTACCCAACTTTAAAACACCAGTGATCTCATAAACTTTAACTCTTCTAATTTTTCAAGCCATACTATGATGTGTAACATCAACCATCCCTTCAAAACCTTTAGTCAATGTAAGGAATAAAATAACCCAAGTAATTCTGCTTTTCCATACACCATCAAATTCCCATACAACTCTCCATTTGTATTGATTTTTTTTATTCTACAGCTGTACCTTTATTAAGCTTCCACATGCATTTACTAAACAACAACCCTACCATTCATCTCACAATTAACATATAGACCAGTACCAAGGTTTCTCATACACAGAAGTATAACAAAAGGACTTACAGAGCTGGGAGTTGCACTAGAGGAGGTGGTATTGGAGGAGGAGTAAGTAGTGGTGTCTGGCTCCTGAGTCTGTGTGGGGGTGGTGGAGGGGTTGGGTGTGGCTGCATTTTCTGATGAGGGTGGAGGCATGGGAGAGGGTGCCTGCCTCTCAGTGGCCTTACTGGACCCGTGTGTCTCAAACAGGCTCTTGTCCATGTTGAGGGTAGCCAGATGGGGCGCTAGCCAGTGTCGACACACCTGCAGATAGGTAAAGACAGCTTGTTAATTACATACACTTTCCAATATAATGCTGGAACTTGGCAATTATGGTGAAGTAGTAGTAGTAGTAGTAGTAGTAGTAGTAGTAGTAGTAGTAGTAGTAGTAGTAGTAGTAGTAGTAGTAGTAGTAGTAGTAGTAGCAGTAGTAGTAGTAGTAGAAGGGGGGCAGGAGAGGGAAGACAGTATTGCAGTAGTTGTAGTAGCAGTAGCAACAATATGAGGAAAAATAGTAGTAAGAGAGTGCTTATCTTACCTGAGCGTACACCTTGAGCTTGGTGGACATGTGAGAATCACCCAGAAGGGAGAACCATTCCTCCAGAGGCTCATTGGCAACCTTGGAGGCAGCTGTCTTGCTTATCCTCATGATGCCATTCCTCAAAACCCTCTGGATGGGGGAGTGCCTTCCTAGCCGACACAGCTGAGGAACAAGGTAACACACACATTAAAAGTTTCAAACTAAAAAGAAGTGTATGTAAGGAATAGAAAAGTAGTTAGTAGGTAAATACTTCATGCATGTGAACACGTCATTTATCATTATTTTCTGCACACCTGATGAGGATAAGAAGTGAAATTAAGTTATGCACATCTGAAATGGCATCAAGTAATTAAAAGCATAAACACTGATATTACATTTCCAGTTTTCAATCATCAATGTTTGATTCATATGTGTACCTGTCCCTCATACAAACCTTCTGGTGCCTGTCCTGCAGAATTTTCACAAAAAGAATTATTCAAAAGTTCTTGTATTGAATACACTTTACCTTTGCAAATCCTGATCCTCTTGTTCTTCCTCTCACACCAAATAACATGTATCTCATCATGAAATGCTTTGATCTAATTTTTTCCCATGCAACAGAGGCACACTGGTGGCCAATGTGTCTGCCTCTGCCACTCCACACAGTACTCACTTCATAGATGGAGGAGAGCTCCTTGAAGAAGGTGCGTACGTGGCTGAGGATGAACTCGTTGTCTGGGGCCACCACCACGTAGGCAACATTGCGCTGTTGTGAGTAGGGCTCCAACAACAGTTTCTCCCAGTGACGCAGGGACTGGGGAGCCACGGAGAGCCAATCCCTGTCATGGCCAGCCAGCAGCATGGGAATGGGCAGAGGCTCGGCCATGTCCTCCGTGCCACGCACAGCCATGCGGTGGAACTGACGCCACGTGAGCGGCCCGTCCACACTGAACACCGGTTCCCAGTTAAGTCTGCGCCCCTTCTTCTGTATAGCCTCCTGAAGGTGTGGCTGCAGCGCCTTCATGCAACGCACAATGTCTCTAGAGCAACGAGGTCCATTGAACTGGTAGTAGCACCACTTGTGCATGCACTGTAACCTGAGGCCAGCAGGTCCAGTCTCTCCCTCAGTTATGCCACTAAGGCCACCACCCCTAGACTGTTCCACGGCCAGGTAGGCTATTTCATTACCGTCCTTGTAATCTACAATATTGAGGAGGATGTCCCGGCGAGTGTTCTGGTAGACGGTTGTAGAACGATACAACACACTGGAGGGGGTACTTAGGGTCACTAAACACTGGCTCTGAAGCAGCCGAAACAGGGACTGAGGCAGCTGATCCAGTGTGCCTGTCCCACCACTACCACCACCACCACTGCCACTACCACCACCACCACCGCCACTACCACCACCACTACCCGGCCCAGTACCAGCACCACTCACTGCCGCTGCACTTGCTGTAGCACCTGTCCCTGTTCCACCTGTCCCTGTCCCTCCCGTTGCCCCACCCTCCCTGTCAGAGTTCTCCGTTCCCTTGTTGTTGTTGTCGGTGAGAAGGTGCAGCGACTGCTTCTTGCACTCATTGGCCAGGGCGTCATGCAAGCCTGTCAGGTCCACCTCGTCCTCATAGAAGAGGCCAGCCTGGAAGGCCAGGCGGCGGTTCACCACAGCCGAGAAACCACAGTTGCAGGAGATGCTCTCCTCTTCCATGCTGAGTTGTGTTGGAGGAAGGTACAGCGCACCGTCATTGCCCCGGATGTTGCCAACGATGCGCTGGTTGTTGTTGCAGACACACATAGTGCAGGAGTCAAAGTTGTGGTCCCGGAACAGATTGATGCTGGAGTCCTGGAGGGCGATGTTCACAATGAGGGAGGTGGCTTCAGGTACTTGGCTCATGCCCAGCGTGGGGCCTGGCGCCTCCACTGAGGGCAGTGCCTTGCTCAGGTAGGACGACTGGTTGGAGGCTGGTGAAGTCAACTCATAGTTGATAGGCGGCCCAGCAGAGGCAGGTCCTACACTGCCAGGCCCACGCTGGGAGCCTGGACCTCCATCAGAAGTGGATCCACCAAGGCTCGGGGGCATGGGGGAGATTGGAGACACCCCAGCCTTCTGGCTATGGCTGGTAGGCGTAGAAGAAGAAGGAGCCCCAGAGTGAGGCCCCATGTGGACAATGGGCGGGGCCGTGCTGTGGGGCTTCTCAGAGACTGGAAACTGCCAGGAAGGTTTGTAGACCCAGTCTTCAGGGATGGAAACTGGCATTTTATGTTCCTGGCTGGGTAGGTTGGTCAGTGGGGCATACTTGGTGGAGCCTACAAACATGGACACTGTGGGAGGCTGGTACACGGCCGGCACAAGGGGCTGCTCTTCCCTGGATGGGTGTCCCAAGGGCTCCTGCACCTGGGACAGGCGGGGCTCCTCCACCCGTTCTGTCTTAATACTGATGGCATCCTCCAGCACCGGGTCATGGTCAGGGTTGTGCTCATGGGAAGGTGGAGTGGGGAACATTTTGGTCAGCTCCACCAGACTGGCATTGACACTTGATTTATTGCTCCCAGCACCACCACTCTTGTTGCTGAGCACTGCAGCAGTGTCTTCAGGACCTCCAGAAGGCTTATTGGATCCTGGCGGAGTGTGGTCTGGAAAGGTGCCCTGCAACAGACACACCACATTACCACTCATAACTCATCCCTGCAACATGACATACTAAAGCATGCTGATAATCCACAAAAATAAAACCAGATACCTTCACAATCAATGGATTAATTAAAAGATTCTGCTAGTTCAAAGACCACATGCAAGTATAGCCACCACCTTTCAACCAGTCACACCTCATGAAGCAGCCATGACAACAAATACTCAACAGACTGTGAAGCCTTACATCATCCACTGGGGAGTCTGAGTCAAACATTTCCTCTAGGTCGGCAAAGGATGGCTGGAGGCCAGCTGTAGTGTAGAGGTTTCCACTGGTTTTCTTTGGCTGACAAGGAGAGTGAGGATCTTGAGTGGACTGTTCACTACTCGGGGTCTTGGCCTCTTCCTTATCCAGACCATCCTTCCTCTTGTAGGTCTCCAAGGTGGCCCCTGAACCCAGGTCATCCTCAAAGTCATACGGGTCATCTGGCCTCTTGATGCTGCAGGGGTGCTTCAAAGGCAGTCCGTTCATCTCAGGGATCTGGACAATTATATTAGTGTGAAAAAAGGCTCAGCCACAAGATAAGAAAAGTTTGACACTGACCAGCGAGGAGGAAATTATCACATACCAGCAAGTGAGGACAATCAGGTAAAACTACTGTTTGTTTGCCACCTACAAAGTCCCTTACCTCCTGGCCAACCTCCTGCCTGTAAGGTTCCATCTTCTCCTGGATGTGGGCAGGTCTGTAGGGTGGCCACAGAGGTTCCTCCACCTTAGGTTCTGCTGGCTTGAACCTCTTGACAGGATGGTGGAGCCTGCAACACATCAGCATTACAACTGTCAGCTGAAAATACTGTGAAAACTTAAGCTTAAATACTTCATATCTCCTCAGAGAGAGAGAGAGAGAGAGAGAGAGAGAGAGAGAGAGAGAGAGAGAGAGAGAGAGAGAGAGAGAGAGAGAGAGAGAGAGAGAGAGAGAGAGAGAGAGAGAGAGAGAGAGAGATGGGGGGGGGGGTGGCTTACCATGCATTAAGCTTGGTGTAATCATAGAGGACGGTGCTTGGCTTCTCTTGCTCCAGAAGTGAGTGGTAGTCTGTGCCGGGCAATGAGGGTCTTTTCAGCCCTCTCGGAGGACCCCCACTGCCTGTGCTGTTACTGCTGGTGGTGCTATTACTGCCGCTGCCACCGCTGCTACTGCTGCCACCACTACCACCACCACCACCACCACTACTACCACTACCACCACCACCACCACCACCACCACCACCACCACTGTTGCCGCCACAGCCACTGCCACCGCCACTGCTGTTGCTGCCACCACCACCACTGCTATTGCTGCTGCCACTCCCACCTATACTGCTGGGAGTCTCGTTGGACTCCACACCATTACTCCTGTCCCCGCCCACCAGGGGAGACAGGCCCTGCACAGGACACACACATACACACATTAGTAACACGGCAGTCATGTACAAAATAGTTTTTCAAGGTATCAAGAACAGAACATTCTTCATGCAGGTCTTCATGTTGTTGCCTTTAAACATACTACATTTGATGGCAAATAAGACACATGGACTCATAAGATGCACCCACTTTTGGCAGACATTGGAAAAAAAAAAAAAAAAAAAAAAAAATAGAGCAGATTCAAGCTCTGAATATGAAGTGAAGGATTTCATCTCATATTTGAAGACTCACATGCATTTAGATCATTATTAGATCCCAATATTTTGCATTTAAAAACAAAACTTTGATTTTTACTAGAAGGCTACACACCAATCCTACTGTGACTTGTGAGATGTAAACATATACCTGGCATATGGCACTGGCAAAGATTGTGAGGGTAAGAGACTACAGGGCCAATAATCATATATTTTTTTTCATCATCTTTTTACATGTATGCAAAGTAAGAATGTTAAAAGATGATGCAATTTCAATTGTATGAAAGTGTGTCTTATCTCAGAGTAATGTTATCACACTAAAGAACAGTGAAGCTTGCCTGTGTCAAGATGAAGATCACTGACACTGACCACATTTGTTTTGGTTCCTACAATGCAAATGGCAAATTCTTCCTGACTGGTGTCATTCTATGTGAATTACCAGTAAGTATGATCTATCATATATTGGTAACTTGAAAGAAAGAGTTGTTTTGTGGTGTAGTACCTATCATCACTTTGTTTACATCTGTGAAGATGTCTAGGGTTTGATTTTTGAGCCTCTGTTGCCACCAACTACAGTCTCAATAATGAACCTTGACATCATAGGACACAAGGTCATTTCCTGAGACTTTTTTTTAGAGAAAACGTGCGTCCAATAAGCCATCAAATACGGTAAATATTTATATTTTCCAGTTGTATCTCTTTAATATGTTTCTATTATATTGTAGCTTCAGTCTGCAACCCTCTTTCAATATAATCAATTTTATCAACAAACTTACTTTTACAAAAAAATCACTAGAGTTGACAAAACATTCCTTTACACATCCTCTAAGCACACACACAAACACACCTGAGGGAGCCATCTGTCCTGCCCAGTTCCTTCACTCACCTGGGTGTTGGGAGATGACACAGACTTTGGCCCAATGAGGTCAGACACGGTGGGCTTGACGTCCACTGAGTCAGGGGGTGCAGGAGTGGGAGGATCTCCCACTGACGTGTTGGAGGGAGGAGGGTGTGGGCTGAGGGTTGGCATGGTGGGATCTGAAGCAGAGATAAAGCAACACATGAAACACTTTCATCATGAATCCTGAAGACCTCATTCCCTTGTGGCATTAGTCACTTTTGGGAGTACATATTTACAAAATTATTACAAAAGATGACAACCCATTCAAATTGTTTAGTGTGTGTGTGTGTGTGTGTGTGTGTGTGTGTGTGTGTGTGTGTGTGTGTGTGTGTGTGTGTGTGTGTGTGTGTGTGTGTGTATTTCCTTACCATGATGAGGCACAGAGGGCTGGGAGTGTGGCGTGGGCAGGGGTGAGGGTGTGATGGAGGCTGGGGAGTCCACGGAGGGGGGAGGGCCATCGCTCACCCCGGTCAGCCTGAGGGAGGGAACACTACCTGGCGTGGTCACCCCTCCACTTTTGTAACCTCCGAATCCTCCGCCCCCACTCCCTCCACTCGGTGTCCCAGCTCCACTCAATCTGCTCAGGGGTAAAAGAAGTGTGTCCTCAACCCGCACATGTTGTTCATAACTGGCTATGTCAAATATAAGATCATTAACAGAGGTTTCAAGGACGAGGTGCCAAGCAGAGTGTTCAGAGTCTGTCTTGTCACTGGTGGTTGGTTTAATGTTGTGTTCAATGATGAGTTTCCAGAATGGGACGTGAGTACTGAATGTGATGCTTAGGAGCCTACATGATGTGTCCTCATATGTACTGGGTGTATGCCTATCATTGCTGCCAGTATTGACGTAAGTGTAGATAAACCATAATTTGATTCAGCAATTATATGCAAACCTTGCAGTTCTATGTTACTTCAAACTAGGAAGGGAAAAACTATTTATGATAAAATACTACAAAGCTACAAGGATATAATGACTCATCCTCCAGCAGACTACATACACAAACATGCACACTAGTATACTCATCGGTGTGTGTATATGAACACACAATAGAGCACTAGCTACTAGCTTACACTGCATTCACACATCATTTCTGGTGCATTTATAATCTGAGAAAGAATGCTTACCTCATTAACTGCATGAACAAAACATAGCTACTTTGTGAAGCTATAACTTTATGCTGTGATTCTAGACATAAGGCAGAACAAAGTTATCTAAAGCACAGAATGCACAAGTAAAGGGAAAGATTAGTGAGGATGTGGACAAGTGAGGGAGAGGTCCTCTGAATCCCTCCCACGTTAGGGATTTCTTCCATGTGATAGGAGGTGATGGTGGTGGTGGTGGAGGCAAGAGGAATGGGAGGTGGAGGTGGTGGAGGTGATGGTGCAAGGCTGCAGGGCACAGAAGGCCTTCTACAGCAAGGGTTTAGGAGCACTGGTGACTGGTTCATTAGGTGTGTTTTTGGGGCAAGAAATGGCACGCTCTTATTACAGTCAAGCCAAGAGGTCACAGTTTACAAACAATCTGCCTGTGGTCAAAATCAAGGTTACTGCAGTGTTAGAGTTTGGCACAACAGTGTTGGCAGTACCTGGCAGTGGCCTGCAAAAGTTCTGAATCTTCGATGGCTGGCATGCCACACTGGTCGGCCTCAGCCAAGGGGGTTGCAGGAGGCCTCTTGTGGAAGGGGATGCAGCCGGCCAAGGAGCAGCCGCCCCCCCGGAGACGCCCACTGCCTCCCCCTCCACCAAGTTTTCCTCCCCGGCCCTTACTGCTGCTACACCCTTTATTACTGACCCGACCCCTCCTGCATCTGTAACAGCCAGGCCACAACATTCTACAAACTGTTGTGCTTGTGCTAACCTAGGGGGAGGTGACAAAGAGGTGCTATAACTAGTGCACTTTAGGCAGATGACACTACACACCTCACTGTTATACAAAATGAGTTGTGTTACCACTGTCAATAAAAAAACTTTTGACCATGATCCAAGACAGTTTTATAGAGCAGCACTCCCATGACAGGCTGAGTGGGTTGTGTCACCTAGAGCCACAGCATTGTGATAGCACCTTCTTACTGTGGGATTCATACTGTGGGGACTTGGTTCATGATATGGGACTCATTAGGGAGGTTAATGATGGATATGGCAAAGGCCTGTAGTTCTAAACAATGGGGCAGTGATTCACATAAGGAAACATTTAGGTCACATGAAAAAAAAGGAAGGTATAAAACATAGATTTTTGGTGAAATTCTTCAACATCACATACTGCTCAGCTCACAACATGTAAGCCAAAAGGAAGGTTTACAAGTGCATTTCAAAGCTCTAAAGATATAGAATCAAAGGAAAATTCCACATGTCCTTTAATGCACAGAGTAGAAACAATAGTGCACCACACACAAGACCCAAGTGATGCGACTTGTGTGTGCTGTATTAAAGGATGCAGGAACCAGGAGGATTTTGACAATGTGAAAGACCTTTGCCACTCTGAATCCAGCCCACAGCAATTTTCATAATTTGGAGGGAGGGAATAAACCTATCAAAGAAATCAAGTGAAACTCATAGATTGGCTGGCAACAAAATGTACAGTTTTAAGGTCATGCTTCATGCACTATAGAGAAAAAGAAACATCAAAACTAAGACAAATATATCATAATCTGAAAACAATAAACATGTATCCATCTATATCATGCAACTTAACTAAATCATAAGAAAGTTAAATAGATCTTCCAAAACAAAGTAAAGGTATTTTTACGACAGATAATACAAAATAATGAATCTATGAGCAGCAACAATTACTTCTAAGGCCAGAGAGTGCCTGGAGGTGCTGACACTGAACTAGAAATGATCATACTTGGCACAGGAACAGCTGATCTTGGTGGCAGGGTCTGAAAACTCCCAGTGGCCAGCTATTTCGGCAGGGATGGCTTCCGGGGTGAGGCCATCTTGCTGGGGAGGGGGCTGTTGGCCAGGGCTGTGCACTACATCCTGCCACACCCGCTCACACATCCCTCTCGACCAACCCAGCCCCCGGCCGCCACAACCAATGTACTCTGAGGCAAGGAGGGTGTGGGTGGAGGCCATGAAAGGGGAGTTGTGAATCGGCAGGTTGGTGGTGTCGCTGGCCTCAGAGGACGCCTCAGTGGTCAGGCCGCCCTTGAGGCCACCTTGCGCTGCAGCCTGACCCACATTCACCACATTGGTGTTCCCCCGACCGGCCATTAAGTAGTCATCCAAGTCAGTGACCAAAACATAGCAGGTTGGGTAACGCATCTTGTGGCCACCTGCAATGATCATTGGTGTCATTATTGGTTATGTGCACCATTTATACATTTAGGAGTACTAACAGGCTCTCATCCTCAGGCAGTGCAGTATTTAAGAGACTACAGGATGACCTCCATGACTACATGATAGAGTATTAAAAGTTTATAAAGTAACAATCAACTATATGAGACACAAAAGAAAGCCTCATGACTTTTCATAAATTACAATTACTCAAACATACACATATACACACGATGACACACACAACTCACCAACAATAACTTCCACAGCTGCTGGGAGTGGGGGCTCCAGGGATTCATTGGGCGGAGCTTTGGTCTCAACAGGGAAGAACTGCCTCCACTCATCCAGCAGCTTTTGTACGGAGGGGTCAGAGTGGCGGTAGCTCACTCCAGTCAGGGTGCCACTCAGCCCGTATGGAGCCAATATCACTGTGGAGCAAACGAACACTCAGCATGAGGCACATCATGGGTGTGACAGACAAGAAGGATGCAGTCTAATGAGAAGACTATCGATACTACTGATAGTAGCAATAATACTGATGATAAAATTAGAGCAAAGGAATGTACAGAATGGAGATACAACTCAGATCTCCACAGTACCTGGGACACCATGGTTGGACTGCTGTGCAAGAAGGAGGTGCTTCCGGGTAAGCTGTCTGACTGGAGGGTGCTGGCGGACATCCACACTGGCACACACAATGCTCTCGCCGTGGACAAAGAACGAGAGACTGAACGACAGGTGTGTGCTGTTGGGAGAGGGAATCAGTGAGGTAAACTACTACAGGAATGAAAAGGCAACTCATTTCAAAGTAATGAGTGTTATGGAGTTTGTTTATCAATGACCAGCTCACCAATGTTAAATAAGCTGCAGTTTTGTCTAACATATGATTGATGACACAAGTGTTCTTACCCATTTAGACTATCACACTCACCTGCTGCTGCCAGGAACGCCCTCTGGCCCCTCATACGGCTGCACAAACCATCGTCCAAGACGCACAAAGTCCCGTGTCAGGAGGCATCTGAAACACATGGCCCTACATAACACCAATTGCTCTGTGTCACCACTACAGCTACACTCCACTCCCCTTTATGGCTGTACTGGCTAGGGAGACACTGACTCCAATCCCCAGATTGTGTTTGCCAATCACTCAATCCCTAATGCAAAACACCTCACAATCTTTCCCTTTTAGACATAGAGAGATTTCACTCTAACTTTGCATCACCTTTTATGAATAAAACACAGTCATTCTTTATACATAAATATCAATCAGTGAATAATAAATCATACATCATTCACTACAAAAAAGGTGGCCATGATAGGATGCCACAAGAAAATGGGTGTATAGACAGCAAGTCTAGATGATAAGGCTCAGCTAACAGTAACAGTTTCTGGTGTTCAATTACCAATTACCAGAGATAAATAATAACAGCACAATACATTACTTCCAAGAGGTACAGCATCAATTCTCACAAGTAACAATGCAGGGACAAGAATGCTCTTTACTGCTGCCTGCTGCTCCTGCTGCCCCACCACACTACTGACACACCAAGCTAATGAACAAATCAACTACACATTACAATCACAATTCCTTCATGAACACCCATTACTAACATGGAAAGACTAAATATAAGTAACACAAGATAAGCCAGTGCAATGGTGAGTTAGTTAGCCAGAAGTAGTGGTGGTAGCAAAGGGAGTGCCTGGGAATGTACATTCAGACAGGATGTTGGCATCACTTCCTTTCTCACTACAAAATCATGAGAAAACATCACAAAAGTTAAAGCTGGCTTCCTGTATTAATAACAAACTGTTTACTCACTATATCACTTAGATTTTTCAGTTCTGTTACCTTCCATTGACACCCAGCATTGACCAACACACACACACACACACACACACACACACACACACACACACACACACACACACACACACACACACACCGCGTAGTGTAGTGGTTAGCACTCTCGACTCACAATCGAGAGGGCCGGGTTCGAGTCCCGGGGCAGCGAGGCAAATGGGCAAGCCTCTTAATGTGTAGCCCCTGTTAACCTAGCAGTAAATAGGTACGGGATGTAACTCGAGGGGTTGTGGCCTCGCTTTCGCTTTCCCGGTGTGTGGAGTGTGTTGTGGTCTCAGTCCTACCCGAAGATTGGTCTATGAGCTCTGAGCTCGCTCCGTAATGGGGAAGACTGGCTGGGTGACCAGCAGGCGACCGAGGTGAATTACACACTACAACCTTCAAACACTCAAGTAAACATATCCCTTATGCTCACACTCAATCTGTAACAAATAATCAAACTACATAAGAACCACAATTTTCTACACAACACGGAGCAGGATTACCATTGCCCAGGAACAGAAACATGAGGGACACAATAACTCACCTCTCTATAAGGTTGTGGAGCGCCTTGAAGAGTAACGTCCTGCATTCATAGGACAGGCCACTCTCCCAGTCCCACACACCACGGTCCTCCTCTGTAACACAAGATACCAAGCTTAGCACAGCTGTGATAGACATTAAGTGTTATTTATATAAGTAGGACACTGAGTTGATAAAGATTCCTGGAACACATAATAATAATAATGGTAATAACAATAAATGTCTTTAATGGTAATACTGTTTGGATACTGTCAGACTAGTATTTAAAAGAGATTCCAATCACATTCAATGCACATGATCTCAGTTTTTAACATAACTATTCATAATTTTTATCTTGAGTAGCAGTAGGTTTGTGTTGGCTCTCCAAACAATAGCACTCAGCAAGATACAGGGACAGCTTGTGCTCATAAAAATGGTTAAGTGTCAGGAAGTGGATGTCATTGCAAGAGTTTTTATGAAGTTATGGTTGGTGGGCATGTTACACACACACACACACACACACACACACACACACACACACACACACACACACACACACACACACACACTTACCCCATGCCTTCTAATGCTGAAAACCTGCATATTATCATGAATCAATCTACCTAAATTCTTCAATCCTGTTAGCCTTGAGTTACATCAATGTACAGGTACTATGTGTGTGTGTGTGTGTGTGTGTGTGTGTGTGTGTGTGTGTGTGTGTATATATATATATATATATATATATATATATATATATATATATATATATATATATATATATATATATATATATATATATATATATATATATATATATATATATATATATATATATATATATATATATATATATATATATATATATATATATATATATATATATATATATATATATATATATATATATATATATATATATATATATATATATATATATATATATATATATATATATATATATATATATATATATATATATATATATATATATATATATATATATATATATATATATATATATATATATATATAGGTAGGTTTAATATTTTTCTTCAAAATAGAGAGCAATAGCATTTATTGAACTTGTTTTATTTTAAGACTCATGGGTCAGCTGAATGTTTTAAAGGTTATACCTTGTAGCCTAATGTTTTCACTTGTCATCATCATCATCATCATTGAGACAGGCAAGTTCCAGGATGCATGGGTCACCCTCAGTCACCACATGGCAGCCTGCCAAGCTTGCCAAGCCACACGGTTATGTGCAACTTGTTTGTCAAGTCCCTTAGTTGGTGTTCTGGACCTTACTCCATATCTTGCTTGGTCCACTGCATGTCACACTACACCAGTCACTCCTGTCTTTCCCCACATGATCAAACAAGTCACTTCCATTCTCCCTCTCAAGATAAAACATATAATCTGCTGCCCCTTGTCATTACACTGCTGTGCTCCCTCCCAAGCCTCCCTCTCCTTTCCTCACCTCTCCACCGTTTTGCAGATCAATCCACAGAGTAGCAGTGTACTCACCCACCTATGCCCTAAAGCTAAGGCCCTGAATGGAGGTACACGTAGTGTCAGACGTCACATAACACACTGCATTCACCTACTCAGTGTTTCAGTGTTTACTTTTCAGTGTTTCGAAATATAACTAAATATATCAATTGATGCTCATCAGAGAATATGAGAACATAAAACATGCAAACAAGTGACGCAGACAACTTGACTTCATACCACACACACACACACACACACACACTGGTGTGTGCCTGGTCTCAGGCCTATCCGAAGATCGGAAATAATGAGCTCTGAGCTCGTTCCGTAGGGTAACGTCTGGCTGTTTCGTCAGAGACTGCAGCAGATCAAACAGTGAAACACACACACACACACACACACACACACACACACACACACACACACACACCAAAGCCTCATAAACTATTCCCACAAGCTTCCATCGCACGGTCTAATCTCACATCCTTGTACATGAGACCACGGCTGGCACAACACAGCTTGCCCGGACTTCCCCGCCTACAAGTTCTAGGCATGGGGTGGTGGAGCGGGGCTAAGAACCTGGACCACTGATGAGTCACCACAGGCCCCTGGTACAGTACCAGATGTAATGCAGAGGCTTGGGCTGGTTGTTCCTTTCCTTGTATGGATTAGAGAAGGGTGGGGATGGGTGGTAGAAGGGCTTCCTAGGCTTACCTAGGCTGATATTGATAGGTTCTCAAGGCTTTAATCATTTGTAGTCCGGGTAATGTGATTTGTGCCGCAGTGATGTCTGTATAATTAGGTCAGGCTTAATTGAGTGCCTATCTTTATCTTCGTTACCCTTTAAAAGCCATACGTGTCCATGGCAGGTTAATAATGTTTTATAAATGTACATATGATGTCTATTAATCTTTTTTTCGTGTGTGTGTGTGTGTGTGTGTGTGTGTGTGTGTGTGTGTGTGTGTGTGTGTGTGTGTGTGTGTGTGTGTGTGTGTGTGTAAGAGCTAGAGATCACCCCAAAACTAGTTCTATTAAAATTAAACACAAAAAACGAATACCAACTGCGTTCTACATTGAAATAAAAAGCAAAGATAGGCTCACTCGTATCAATTCAATTAAATCATCCCTTCATGTATTTGTTTTCCCAAGTGAAGCACACACGCTCTCACTTTTCACCTCAAGCCTCACTCATATCTCCATCAATAACACTTCCCGCCAAGATTTACTGCCGTGTGCTATTATACCGTAGTTCGAGGCGGACGAGACAAACACTAACCCCAATATTTGTTTGTTTACACAGGAATGGCAACACACCTAAACGTATTGGCCAAAAACAGGAAGGAAAAACTTTTGTCACGCTCCATAAAGTTACTGGGAAGTCCAAATTTTCGCCCATTTTACATACTCTTTTTTTATGCGGTAACATGATAGCTCTAAGCCTCTCCCCCTGCCCCTGCTCTCTCTCTCTCTCTCTCTCTCTCTCTCTCTCGTTTACTTTCTTTTGTTCTGGTGTCCGGGTAGCCAGCGTAGACACCGACGTGAAGGCAAACACGGAATGTCTGTTGATTTGCCTACACACACATTTTTCTGTCAGGTGTGAAGAGAGAGAGAGAGAGAGAGAGAGAGAGAGAGAGAGAGAGAGAGAGAGAGAGAGAGAGAGAGAGAGGTAACATCCAAGCAACAGTTTCCTATGGGGTTACTGGGAGCGTCTTGCAAACAAAAGAAGCAGCAGCAGCCAGGGCAGGGCGTGAGGCGGGCCCTCCACAGGATGGTTGGGCAGATAAACAGATAAAGAGGGCAGCATTGGATGGGGTGGGGGGGCAGAGGTGGTAGGGAGCAGCAGCACCACCATGTCAACACCGCTCGATGGGCAGTGGATGGAGGGGTGATGGGGGACGGGGAGGGCCGGGGAAGCACACGCCTGCGATCAATGTACCAACACCACAGCTTTTTATCTCCCTGTCCTGACCAACAGGCCTCACCTCACCTGCTGCCCACGCCGCCGCCCCTGCACCACCTGCTGCCCACCCGCCCACTCCAAGCCCGCACAGCCCGCCAGCCTAGCGCCATGGCTAGGGAGGGCGCTACTCTAAGTTAACACTCACGGGTTAAGAGTGTATCACTTGCTTCCCACAGGAACTGCAACAAACTGATTATCTCCTTCAGCACGCCGGACGGGGACTAGGGGCAGGAGGGGGAGAGGGGGGTGGTAGTGGCGGTGATAACTGGGTGAGGAGCTGACAGGAGTGCCCTCATCTCGCCCCACACGTGCTAGACTGATTCATTACACCGGGAAAATTAACAAAGAAATACGTAAATGAGCAAGAAGCCAATAAGATAAGTAAGCATAATGAGCGGGGTGGGTTTCCAAGGCCGGACGTTTTTCCTCGGCATGTTTCACCCGGCGCGGCCTCCCTAAGCCACGCAGCTTCCAGGGATATCATGGATAATTTCCCCCTCAACAAGGCAAGACGTTTGTCATTTTTACCGTGTCGCCCGTGTCCAAACAAAGAGGAGCCGGGGAGCGCCGCCCCCTGCAGGGTGGCGCGGCGCCTGCTCCACATACCACCACCGCTCACACACTCCACTCGGCCTTCCTTCCCACACCGACACATGCTGCCGTGGCCGCCACACCGACACTCTAACGGGGCTCTGGCGTGGCGGCAGGCTTCTCTCGACCCCGCTAGGCCGATCTTGCCCGCGAACAGCCGCGGTAATAGGCCTCATCGGGTGTAAGGGGCGACACTAAGTCCATGTTGGGTGAGGGAGGCGGGGCGCACAATGGGTGAGAAGGACGAGGCACCGCGTGGGTCATCCACCAAGGTACACGAGGGGCGATTGTCTATTGATCTTGAGTTTCTGGGTGCAGACTCCCGCCACCGCTCACTCCCTCCCTCCCTTCCTCCCTCCACTACCACTAACGTACCGCCCTGCGCCTCTCTCTCTCTCTCTCTCTCTCTCTCTCTCCGGCACCAACTCTACACCACCACCACAACGACGTAGAGTTAAGTCACCTCACCGCCACAACCCTGTTAACACAGTGTTCCTCTCCTTCCTCCCGCCTCTTCCCCCACGCCTCCCTTCCTCGGGCTTCCCCTTAAGTTGTATTAATCTGAGCAGTCAGCGGGCGATTGTGGCAGTGCAGCGGGCGGTGAGAGGTGAGAAGAGGCGTGTGAGCCACCTGTCGTGAGCTGAGAGGGCGGAGGGGGGAGGGAGGCTAGGCAAACATCCTGTATCAGACTCGAAACCTTCCGTGCACTGAGAAAGGAACGTGACAAGGGCATTATTGTTGTTGCTTTTGACGCTCTCTCTCTCTCTCTCTCTCTCTGCTCGTCGATCTGAAAGACTGCGTGGAACGGACTTGCCTGCCTGCCTCTGCCACCTCGTTATCCGTGTGTGTGTGTGTGTGTGTGTGTGTGATACAATGAAATGAAAGATGCACCACTGATTAAACGATTCGCTTTGCTTTTGTCAAGAGCATATTATTGACGAAACACACACACACACACACACACACACACACACACACACACACACACACACACACCTTACGGAATTCCTTTCACTACTACTACTACAACTACGTACAAATCAGGAAGCAAAACGCGCAAGTGATTCCTCAAGCGTATTTAAGCAGCGGTAAATAAAGAGGCCCTGAGAGAGAGAGAGAGAGAGAGAGAGAGAGAGAGAGAGCCCTGTTTACAGTGAGTGTGAGCGGCGGTCGTGTGTCGTCACCACCACCTCGCTGCCGGCCGTACGACCATGCCACTACCCCCTTACTCCCTACTCCGTCAGCCACCCCAAGCCTCCGCGCAATACCAAGCAGCTGGTGACTTTAGCGGCGCTGTGCACGGCGGTGACGACCTGCAGGAGGGGCGGGAGGCGTATACGACCTGGCATGACCTTCATTTTATCACAGCGGTGGCGGAGAGAGAGAGAGAGAGAGAGAGAGAGAGAGAGAGAGAGAGAAAGATACAGTGTGCCGGAACAAACTGGACTGGCTTCACTTGGTTGACTCTCTCTCTCTCTCTCTCTCTCTCTCTCTCTCTCTCAATATGCGCATGATTGTCAAGTTAGATAAGGTAACGTAAAGTTTAGGTTAGGTTAGATTACATACGGTAAGGTAAAGAAAAGTTAAGATAAGGTTAAGTTAGAAAAAAAGTAGGAATAGGTTTGCTACAATAAATTAAAGAAATAAAATAACAGGTATGGTAATGCTAAGTTAGGTGACGCCAGCTAAAATATCCAAACGTTACTAACAACTACTTCAGCTAGCGTAATGTAGCCTAACCTAACCAAACTCAATGACGCCTTTCAGTGGCGGGGCGGGGGCAAGTTGAAAGGTTAAAGAGCTTCGCGGGACAAGCTCATAAGCCTTTCACAGCGGTTAACAACTGAACTGCCGCCGCTAGATTGAATATTAATGAAAGGAAGGATGGAGTTCTGTTGCTCTGAAGGAATGAAGTGACGGTGGTGGTGGTTTTCCTTTGTCTATTTGTGTGTATTACTCTCTCTCTCTCTCTCTCTCTCTCTCTCTCTCTCTCTCTCTCTCTCTCTCTCTACCTGTTGCTTTAGCTCGTTAGGAACCTGCGGGGCCTCTCACCTGTGTGTGTGTGTGTGTGTGTGTGTGTGTGTGTGTGTGTGTGTGTCACTTGCCAGATCGTGCATTATCCAGTCCAAGGGATCTTATGCAGCATACACACACACACACACACACACTGCTTCGCTCCTTAAGCCAACAATGAGACCGCAAGCTATAAATGAGATAGAAACTGGTGTGTGTGTGTGTGTGTGTGTGTGTGTGTGTGTGTGTGTGTGTGTGTGTGTGTGTGTGTGTGTGTGTGTGTGTGTGTGAAGCCTTCCTGCCCTGGTCCTCACCGTATTGATCCTTGGAACCACACCACCACGGCTCTTCCCCCCTCCCCTGCCCCAATACTCTCTCTCTCTCTCTCTCTCTCTCTCTCTCTCTCTCTCTCTCTCTCGTGCCCGCCTGACTCTGATATAAATGCCTCAAATTTTACTTTCATTTCCCAAACTAGGCGCAGCAGAAGGGGCTGAAGGAGGGAACCACTTAACCTAACATCACCTCAGCTCAACTATTTAATTGTCAGGAGGAGGAAAGCGCGCCGTGGGACAATTATTGCTGTATTATCTAGATTATCACGCTCTCTCTCTCTCTCTCTCTCTCTCTCTCTCTGATACGCTACTGTTATTTCAATTGGTTAGGTTAAATACTTTTCACTTTCCCTAGTTTGAGAGAGAGAGAGAGAGAGAGAGAGAGAGAGAGAGAGAGAGAGAGAGAGAGAGAGAGAGAGAGAGAGAGAGAGAGAGAGATGGGACGTTCGATGCTGTGTGTGTGTGTGTGTGTGTGTGTGTGTGTGTGTGTGTGTGTGTGTGTGTGTGTGTGTGTGTGTGTGTGTGTGTGTAAATAAACGTAACTGTTTTTGTTACCAATCACTACATACAAAAACATAATAGATGTTATTGCAGAGAGAGAGAGAGAGAGAGAGAGAGAGAGAGAGAGAGAGAGAGAGAGAGAGAGAGAGAGAGAGAGAGAGAGAGACGTTCATCTCGTGAAGGTTTCGTTTCAAAATCAATCTGGTACAACAAGGTGGCTGCTTAAACACTTTGCCAGGCCGGGGAGGGACCCAAACGCACCGCCAGCCCAGTGCTGCTCACTGCCCCGCGCTACCTGTCACTCCCTCTATCTAACCTAACCTAAACTCAACCTAACTTAGCCTCACCTCACCTCAACAACCTTATCTAATATAAGTTGCTCAAATTTAACCTAACCTTACCTTACTCATCTCAACCCAACCTAACCTTACCTAACCTCACTTAACGTAACAAATCTACCTAACCCAGTGGTTCCCAACCTAGGGGTAAATTACCCCAGTGGGGTAATGACCCCATATTTTTGGGGTAATGGATGTTTGGCATGGGATGAGGCAATCAGTTTACATTTTCATATAATTTCAATGAAGATTTCTATTAATTTTTTCTGCTTTTTATGTATGAACTAAAATTACTTCTTTTCGTATTATAGATTTGCATTATTGTGTTGCATAGTTTCTATTTTGTCTGTTTTTGAAGTATGAAATACAGTTACTTTTTTTCCTATATTACGAGTATTTGTTCATTGGGGTAATGGATAATTGTGAAATTGTATTTTTGGGTAATCGCTGCGAAAAGGTTGGGAAACACTGACCTAACCTAACCTTACCCAATTTAACCTAACCGAACCAAACCACTTATTCTAACCTAACCAAATCTTACTCAGTTCCTCAGAGCTCAACTCGCCTAACTCTCTCTAATCTAACCTAACTAACCCCTTCCTCCAATCTCATCTCACCTAACACATAATTTAATCTAACCCCTCCCATCTAACCTTAGTCAACTCTAACCTAACTTAACCTTGCCCAACTAACCTAAGCTTGCCTAACTATTGTAACTAACCTGGCCGAACTCGCTACCTGTCACCTCTTAAACCTAAATCTTATCCCCGCAAGCTAACCAATCCTAATCTAATCTAATTTAATCTCACTACAATCGACGACCAGCAACATTTCTACCTTTACTTTTATCTAACCTAATCGTGTAATCTACTTTACCGCACTTTATCTTTCCTTACTTCACTCCACTTCACTTGACCTACATTGGCTTACCTTACCTAACCTATCTTACCTTACCTTACGAAAATTAACATACACTACCCTACAACCTGTACGTACCTTCCCGACAAACTAACCATGGTACTTTCTTGCTTTGTTTTCATCATCTTTTCCTAGTATTGCGCGTTTTATTTTGTTTCCATACGTAGTCATACCACACCAAAAACAAAAGCAAATCATACCTTATCAAAACCAAAATTAACCAAAAAGGACCACGTAAAACCTAAATAAATGAAAAAAAATGACACCCACACTATTTTTTTTCATAATTAACCTTACCAAACCAAAAACAAAAGCAAGTAAGACCTTATCAAAACCCAAATAAACAAAATAACCACGAAAAACCTGAACAAAACACAAAAACAATAACACCCCCACACCCACGCCCACTCGAACCAAACTAAACACCCATGAAACTGGAAAAAAAAAAGCGAAAACGGGGGAAAAAATGAAATCGCTACTATTTTTCCTTTTCCCAACCAGCGACGCGCACCCACCAACCCGAGGACTTCAACCAGGACACCCCATCCCCATCCCCGCCCCGCCTCTCATCTCCTCTCCTCTCCTCTCCTCTCCCGCCACACCACGCCGCTCGCCGCCGACTGGGTCACCGGGGACGCAAAAAGGGGTGACAGGACGGGTGACGCAGTGGGAAACGGGGTGGGGAGGGGGCTGACATAATTTAATCTACACGTATATTAGATCATACAAGAATAGTTAACGTGTGTAATTCCTCTCTCCTGTAGTAGCAGTAAGCCTAACTGTGGTGGTGGTGGTGGTGGTGGTGGTGGTGGTGGTTGTTGCTAAGATGCCAACGGAAAGCATTCATTCATCTGCTCCTGGCGAATTCAAATGATTATGTGTGATTTGATGTGTGGTTTTTTTTTATAGGACGAAAGGAGGATAAGAGACGAGGAGAGGAGAGAAGAGGATTGTTGATTGATTACGCACAGAAGAGTTAGGAGATTGATAGATGACGATGAGGAGGATGAGGATGAGAAGAGAGGAGAGGAGAGGAGAGAGAAGATAAGAAGAGGAAAACAGATGAGAGCAAAAAGGAGGAGGAGAAAAGGAGAATAAGCGAGGTAAGATGAAATGAAATGAAATGAAAAGGAATGGAATGGAATGGAATGGGGAGAGGAAACAGAAGACGAAGAGGATAAATAGAGAAAAAAATTAGGGACAGACATGAGAAAGATGAATAAGCGAAAGTATTAGGAGGAGGAGGAGGAGGAGGAGGAGGAGGAGGAGGAGGAGGAGGAGGAGGAGGAGGAGGAGGAGGAGGAGGAGGAGGAGGAGGAGGAGGAGGAGGAGGAGGAGGAGGAACTAGTGAACAAGCTGAGTGACAAGAAAACAAGAGGAGGGACAAGAGGAGGAAGACCAACCAGGTACAAAAACAACAGATACGCAGGAGAGAGAGAGAGAGAGAGAGAGAGAGAGAGAGAGAGAGAGAGAGAGAGAGAGAGAGAGAGAGAGAGAGAGAGAGAGAGAGAGAGAGAGAGAGAGACCTCTACAGTAACTGAACACTGGACCTTATCGTAAAACACTTCAACGACTCACTTCCAGTACTTTCAAAGGCTTTAGTTGAAGTGAGACCAATTTTTAAGCAACTTTATGGTTGTAGTGACAGATTAACAAGATTTCTACGTTACTGTCAAGAAAACGCTACTGACAACCCGGCTATCATCTCTGCGGCCCTTGAAAACACTCACGGTGGTAGAGCAAAGCATTTCAGAACAGAATACTCACACGGTTTTTAGTGTTTTTATGGTTGAAGTGAGAGATTAACAAGATTTCTACATTACTACAAAGAAAAAACACTTGAAAACCCAACCCGTCTAATCATCTTTGTGGCCTTGAAAACAGTCACGGCGAGACGGAAACGTTTCAGAAGGTCTCTCATAACCATCATTATTTCAAAAGAGCTTGGCTGAAGTGACACTTTTTTTTGAGGTTCTGGTGACAGATAAACAGACTTTTACATTACTACCAAGAGAAACTATGAAAAACCGGACTAATTACCTCTTTGGCCCTTGAAAACAGTCATGGGAAGTCACTCAGTTATTACTTTTATTGTTTTAGTGACAGATTAACGATATTTCTAAGTTATTAGTCAGATAAATCCCATTGAGATCCCGGCTAATCATCTGTGGCCCTAGAAAACAGTCATACTGAGCGGGAAAACCATTTCAGAAGACTCGTACTTATTTTTGTGATTTTTATGGTTTTAGTGACAGATTAACAAAACTTATACATTATCAGCGAGAAAAACCAAATTGAGAACCCAGCTCATCACCTCTGTGGCCCTTGAAAACAGTCACACCGAGAGCAAACCATTTCAAAACAGCGGGCTCTGGAGTAAGTCACCAGGGTACTCACCA